>NW_007246505.1:356789-383125 GCF_000164805.1 Carlito syrichta
TAGTTGCTCAGGGTGAGATCCAGTAAATAAGAAGGGTGGGACAGGGGTCATTCTGCCTTTGGTCAAAAACTGTTGAACACCATGTTTCCTGTAGTTCTGTGTGGGCAGGTGTGCTCATAAAACACCTGTCATGAAATACACATGAAATACACAAGCACTTTGAAGGAATCTACAAAAAAACCCCCTCAAAATCATTAAACCAAATGCAGCCTCTCACAACAACCCTAGCTGGCACACTGATGCTGATGGGTTACTAGAACACTTAGTGGGGGGGGGGTCTGTCCTCCAAAAGATAATTCTGGGTTATTTTGGGTCCCCTCTCGCATTTTTTTAAAGCTCTGTTAAAATTTTAGTTTCACTGAGTCTTATTCTATTACCTAGTATAATTATCTTGCTAACTTGAGGAATTGTTTGATTCTTGTAATTTTGGGGGAAAAAATTAACTTGCCTTTATTTCTTTTTTATTCCCTTCATTCAGATTGTAGATTCTGCTCATCTTCCAGTCCACACGCCAACAATAAGGAGAAAGGAATATCATAGTAGAATCCTCTTTCCTCCTAAGGTACTTGATTTCGTTGTAAGTTTTGTAGGTTAACATTCTATTCTTAATAATAATAATTCATTTTTGTTCTCTGTTATTGCCCTGGCATTTAGTGAAAAAGTTTTTTTCCAGAGTTATATTTCTCAAAACTCAGGTCAGGTGAAAAAATAAAGCTAAAGAAAATCACACTAAAAATTCTTGTTGCAATGCACCAAAGGCAGAAGTGAAATACTTTGTGAAATTTTCAGAATAATTCTTTTCTCTTCAGCAAGTTTTAGTGTTTGTATCAAGCCCTGTTAAGAACATCTAGACAATGATAAACTAACTTGAATCTTTCCTCTGATACTAACTCAAGGGACCCATATCTTATAACTGAGATCAGGATAAATTCTAAATTTATCTTTTAATTAAATGTAAATCTGAAACCACAGAAGTATTAAAAATGTTCTAGAATAACTAATAACCTTGGAATAGAGAAAGCCTCTCTTTGGTTTTTGAAGTAAGAGAATGAACTCAAAACATAATTTAAAATGACAAGGGTATTCAAAGTATTTCTCTTTATTAGCAATAAGTAACCAGATGTTACAACATTCGAAATAAATTCATAAATATAATATAGTTTTCCAAAATACTAAAGGTTTACAGTGAAAATCAAGAATGAAATAGAATTACCCCGTATCACTATTAGTATTCAGTAATTTCTTAAATATTCTAGGAAATGCAGTAAGAGATGAAACTAAAAGGACTGAAATAAATACTGGAAGATAAATCTCTTTCATACTGTGATTGACATAGCTTTTTTCCCAGAAAACTTGAGACTTCCATTTTAAAAAGTTCACTAAAATTAGTGAGACAAGCCGGGCTCGGTGGCTCAGCCTGTAATCCCGCGCCTTTGGGAGGCTGAGGTGAGTGGATTGCCTGAGCCCGCGGGTTCGAGACCCGCCTGGGCAACTTGGCGAGACCTCATCTCTACAATAAATCAAAAAATCAGCCGGGCGTGGTAGCGCATGCCTGTAATTCCGGCTACTCGGAAGGCTGAGGCGGAAGGATCTCCGGAGCCCGGCAGGTCGAGGCTGCAGTGGCCGGGAGCAGCCATTGCACTCCAGTCTGGGTGACAGAGTGAGATTCTAACTCCAAAAAAAAAAAAAAAAATTAGTGAGACATGTTGGATATAAGGTAAATATACAAACAACATGGGCTATCTCTATTATATAACAAACAACTAAACAAGAAACTAGAAAAGATTCATATGCCAATAACAAAAACATAGGTCAAAGAAAACTAGGAATAAAATAAACATGGTGAACTCTCCATTTTGCAAAAATTAATGTATGATTTTAAGGCATTTGATTAGAATCATTTATAATACAAAAAGGGTTCCTTTCTTCCTTCCTTCCCTCCTTCCTACCTTCTTCTTTCCTTTCCCTTTCGACTCTGGTTAAGCACGGTAGATTAAAAAATGAATGTATGTCTGCTTTCTTCTGAAACTCGCTAAAGTTAAAACAGAGTAGACAAAAAAAGTCGACATGATTTTGGAAGATGCAAGCCTGCGGGAAGGGTTAGCAGAGCCGAGAATCTAGACTGTCAAGTGCTTAGAAAGGGTATGCCAAAAAGAAGTAAGAACCCTCAAAAGACTCAGGGATCAGAGACACTAGATCTCCAGGAGGGATTGGTGGTGGGAGGTGCTGAAAGCACTCATTAGAAGCCAATTTGAGACCTGGGAGCAGGTAGACCCCTGTACCTAGGCCACAGCTCTGTCCGTCTGACAGATGAGGACATAGAGACACAAATAAATTGAGACAATGTGTCACAAAATAATTGGAGAAGCCACACTTTTATCATAATTTACGTATTGCCAATTTATGCTAGCAATAATTTGAGGGCAGAGAGGCACAATCCAGAATTGAGAAATCCACTGGGGATGATCAACTTGTGTCTGAATCTGTGAAGATATTGGAAGTTGAAGTTCTTGGAGTTTCAACTAGAAATTTCAGGATCCTTCTTTCTAGGAAGTGTCATGTGACCTGCTTTATAAGAGTTTGCCAACTCATGAAGCAAATTGTGTTTTATTGACAGTAGAAAATGAAACACAAGATTTACTATAGAGAACACATTTTGAAATTATTGTTTCTTTCCAAAGAAGATGTCATATAAAAACCGCAAATTTTGTCACCTGCTGCATAAAAAGTATGTGCACATAGGCAATTCTCATTTAATCCATCTTTAAAGAAAACTCTGAAGAGTGTTTCAATCCAGAAACCATCTTTTCAAATGCTCAGAATATACCAGCACAAATAAAAGCCAGGCTTCGTTTACCTGGTTCCAAAAACTTGAATTAACATCTGAGGGCCACATGATGATGATAATCATTCTTTTGGTAATTTTTAGGATCACTTGCTTGATATTTTCCAGTTAAGAAATAATTAAGGGACAAGACTCTTAAATGCCAGTGAGAAAGCAAGCGAGCTCCTTTTCTTTGTGTGGAGATGAATTTGGACAGGATAGGTTTGAGGAATCACCAGATTTCCAAGCCATTGAACTATGGGTGTGTGTTTGGTGTCTGTGTTTTGTAGAATAAGAGCCACCGGTTTTTCCTCACGTCCTTCACTGTCCCGACCAAGTGTCACCAGTGCACGTCCCTGATGGTGGGCCTGCTGCGGCAGGGCTGTGTCTGTGACGGTAAGGCTGAGACGGGAGGGTCGGGTGGAATCAAAGCCAGGACGTTCATGCCTGAGTCATGACACAGACACTTTGTTTCTCTTCGTTGTATAAGCATGACAGTAATCTGATGGCTTCACCAAAAATCTCACTGAGTCTGCCGTACATTGGAAAGATTAGGGGGACGGTCGCTGGGCGCCCTGGGAGGGACCTTTGCATTGCATGGGCCTTGTCACCATGCCTGTCATCACACAGGGTTGGCCTGCAGGCAGGGCAACATCTGTGCAGAAAATGTGCTTAAATACATTTTGTTCCCTGCAGCGGTGGAGGAGCTTGAGGCCCAAATCCACACGTTTATGAGGCAGGAGGAAGGAATGCCAAACCGGGGGCGTCACAGTTTTATTTGACTTGTTTAACTTATTACAGTGAATGCTATTGAAGAAAAGCAGTTTATTTGGGGGACTATTCACCGGTCCATCACAGTGTCATTCGAGACATTTTGCCCCTCGTATTGAAGAACAGTTGGTTTCTCAGCCAGCCCTGCCCAGAGCTCACCCAGAGACGTAGCAAGGAGCAAGACAGACTCCTGCGGGCTGCATCAATCTGATTTTCCCTCTCCCTCCCTCGCTACTACACAGAATGGGGTTTAAAAGGAGGAAATAGGGGCTTTGCGTTTTCCTAAGGCTGCAGAAGCTGGCTCTGTGTTGAGCCCCTCCACTGGGCCCGGGACAGTTGCCTTCAGTGCTGGGAGAAGACACAAATCAGGCTCCTGCCACCACCACTGCAGTCCTGCAGCCTGCTGCCGCTGCTGCCAGGGTCAGGGAAGACGTTGCCATGTGGGGTCTGCAGAGTCAGGATGTCACCTGCAGAACTGAGAAAGCTCATACCACACTGGGATGTCATTGCTGCAGCTGTGACTGCCACACTCACTCTGTCGGCAGCCACGCCAGTAGAAAACATGCTCTGTAGCCTCTCTCTCTCACAGCTGGACCTGAATGCTCACGCACATTTATCTTATTAGCCGAATTTAAATCAAGCTCGAAACCTTAGTTGCAAGGGAGCTGAGGAATGCCATTTTTAGCATGTCCACCTCTGCCACAGTAGACAAAATTGCAGTGGAGGGCGAGGCCGTCAAACCATCACATTTACTGCAATCTTATCTCTTTGCTTCCTTCCACAAGCATGTGGGTTCTTGTGCCACACAACTTGTGTAGAAAAAGTCCCACAAGTTTGTCCAGTGCCTTCTCAGCAGAAGAAGGATTCCTTCTGCCTTGACCCACGGGAAGGCACGGGCACAGCCTGTGAAGGCCAGGTCTGGGTAAGTGTCAATATTTTGACTTTAGATGAACTTCAAAAGTTTGTCAATCATCTCACGTTGTGAGCACATTGGTCATAGATGATATTTTTAATACACAATATGTTATGTTACGTGCTATTGCTGATTTTTGTTCTATCCTAAGAAAATGACTTAAGAAAAAAATTTAGCTGTCCCCAATAGGTTATTTTGAAATCTCCTTAAGTTTTCTGTTTAGACCTTACCTTGTAATGAATAAATGGTGAAATCTCTACAAATGATGTAGCTTTGACTCCCAACCACCTGGAACAAATTAGAATCTAAAAGCGAAAACTTTTGAGACTAATTTAAAATCTGAGTTGAATGTGAGGTGTGGTGCTATCAAATTTGAGTATAAAGCTACCAAGAGTCAAAGCTGTGACTGTTGTGTAAATGGATCACTAGGTGTTAACTGAAATGGCATCAAGTTTATTTTTGCAACACAAGAGTCATTCAGTCCTCAGAGAAATTGCATTGTTGTTTAAAATTTTATTTATGCTATATAGTTCTGCTCTGTATCTTGAACAAGAAAAGTGACCCACTTATAACGCATTTTTATTCTTTTAATTTCATATTAAATAATCGCATAGTATTTGAGGTTTCAGTTTGGATTGCTTTTGTCTTTAAAAAAATCAACACTAAAGGTCCCAAAGAAAACAGGAGTAAAAAATGGATGGCAGAGAACATTGGCTATAGTTTGCGACTTCAAACTCTTTCTATATGATATAAACGAAGAAGACTTGAAACCCAGTGTTGTAGTGAGTCAAGTGATTGATATGAGGTAAGCTTTGAAAAGGAGAATGTCTTTTATAGAAAAGATGTTAATAAAATTGGTTGCTGACATTTTCTTTAAATGATGTTTTTGCTTAACTTTAATGTTATGTTAAATTCCTAATTTTCTCCATAACCTATTGAACTTTAAAATAGAAGATTTTTGCTTAAAGTTTACATCACTACCTTTGAGCTATGGATTATAATCCAATGTGAGAGATTTTTGATCAAAGTTTATTTTCTTATCGTGTGTGTGTAGGTATATAGTAAGACAGGAAATAAACCTCAAAACCAGACATTTAAGAAATTGAGATGTAATTCATGTACTATAAAATTCACCATTTTAAAGCATGCAATCCACTGGTTTTCAGTATAGTCACCAGATTGTGCCACAATCACTCCAATCTAATTTTAGAATATTTTTGTATTCCCCCAAAAGAATCCCCACAGCTATTAGCAGTCACTACATAAGCCCCTGTCCCCAGCCTCTGTCAAACACCAATCTCTTCATCTTTTTTCCTCTATGGAGTTGCCTGTTCCAGATATGTTATATAAAAGGAATCACATAACATGTGGTATTTTGTGACTGGCTTCCTTAACCAAGCATAATGTTTTCAAGGTTCATCCATGTAGCGTGTATGAATATTTCATTACTTTTTATGTTGATACCCTTTATCAGATTGAGGAAGCTTCCTTCGATTACTAGTCTGTGGAGTATTTTTACCTGGAAAGGGTATCAAACTTTGTAAAATGCTTTCTAGGGGGTCTATTGGGATGACCATACAGCTTTTCCCCCCTTTATTTTATTAGCATGTACATTAAATTTATTGGTTTTTAAATCTAGAACCAACCTTGCATTTCTAGGATAACTCTCACTTGGTCATTGGCTATACTTCTTTTTATATACTGCCGGATTTGGGTTACTATAATTTTCTGAGAATTTTTACTCTATGTGCATACAGATTATTGGTCTATAGTTTTCTTTTCTTGTGATATATTTGTCTGATTTTGGCATCAGGGTAACAATGGCTCAGATTGAGTCACAAAGTACTTTCTCTCCTATTTTCTTGGAAGGCTTGTCAAAAATTTGTAATAATTTATTTTAAAATATTAGGTAAAATTCACCAGTAAAGTCATCTGGTCCTGGGGTTCTCTTTATGAGAAGTTTTTTTTTTTGAAATTTATGGTTCAATTTCATTACTAGTTATGAAATTCAATTTCATTACTAGTTTCATTACTAGTTACTACTATTTAGATTTTCTATATTGTGTCTTTCTAATAATTTTTTTCATTTCATTAAGATCATCAAATCTGGGGGGTGCCACACAGGAGCGCATACAAGATAACACCACAGCTCCAGATATCAACTTCAGGGCCCGCGTACAATCTGACAAAAAAGATAACACAGATTTGAAATACAAGTATCACTTGTTCTCATGTACATACAAATATAGATATATACTGTTTCTATGTATGTGTAGGGTAGATTCAGTACATAATGATTCAGTACGTGAAGGTCTTTAATGAAGTCCGTGGTTTGAATACTCAACAGTTGTTCCCTCAAAGAGAATAACTGGTCTAACCAATTATTATTCAAGTTTGCCAAATTAATAGGGTATTTTTGTGCATCACAAAAGCGTTTAACATTTACATTTTTTAAATGGTTGATTTTTGAGGGAACCACCAAAGCAGGTAACCATGAACTTAAAAAACAATACTACAGTATATAGACTAAATGTTTTTTCCCATAGAACTATTACAAGAAAGGAAATGTACATATAATAGAATTTTTGTCCTTGGAACACCTATTTTAAAGAATAGCCGAAACATTAAAGTACCTAACTAGTACTGTGTAGACAGTAGTTACTCTGTATCATGTCATCTTGAGTACCTATTACTTGCATTTCTAATCACTTCCTAGATCACAGGACTATGGTTAGCTTTGATCCACCTATGCCTAGAGTGTTACTCCTTTTTTCTTCTCATCTTTCTATATATTAAAATTCTCCTAATAGCACATTCAAACCTAGGTCTGAGGAAACAAAGTAAAGCTCTACAATTCCAATGAAAAGAATAGAAACTATTTTTATAAAAACTGCTGTCCACCATTTATATGATCTGCTGTATTGTTCAAACTCCTTGCAATGGAATGAATGTTTATGTACCCCCAAAAGTCATATGTTGAAATCCTAACTCCCAAAGTGATGGTATTAGAAGATGGGAACTCTGGGAGGAGATTAGGTCATGACAGCAGAGAACTTATGAATGTGATATACAAGAGACCCCAGAAAGAATACTTGTCCCTTCCACCATGTAAGGTTACAGTGAGAATACAATAGTCTATGAGGAAGTTGGCCCTCTCCAGTCACCAAATCTGTTGGTACCTTGATCTTGGATTTCCCAGCCTCCAGAACTGTGAGAAATAAATTTACATTGTTTATGATAATTAAAAAAAAAGATTATGGAATTTATTGGCATAAAATTTCTGATAGTATTCCCCTTTAATTTCTGAAGGATCAGTAGTAATGTTGCCTTTTTCATTTCTGATTTTGGTTATTTGAGTCTTTTCTCACTTCTTTTCTTGGCTAGTTTAGCTAAAAGCTTATCAATTTTGTTGATTTTTTCAAAGAACCAACTTCTGTTTTTTACAATTTTTTCTATTGTTTTTCTGTACTCTAATTCATTAATTTCTACTGTAGCCTTTATTATTTCCTTCCTTCTGCTTGCTCTGGGTTTAGTTTGCTCTTCTTTTTCTATTTTCTTAAGGTGGAAAGTTAGGTTTTTAATTTGAGATCTTTCTTCTTTTCAAATGTCAAAATAACACCTATAAATTTCTCTCTTATGGTTAAATTCCTAATTCCCTCTAAGCACTGCTTTTGCTATATTTTGGAAATTCTGTCATGTTGTGTTTTTGTTTCCATTTGCCTAAAAGTATTTTATGTTTTCCCTTTTGATTTCTTCTTTGATCCATTGGTTATTTAGGAGTATAATTTGTGCATATTTATAGGTTCCCCCCATTTTTTTCTGTTATTGATTTTTAATTTCATTCCATTGTGGTCAAAAACATACTTTGTATAATTTCAATCCTTTTAAATTTACTGAGATTTTTTATGGCCTAATATGTGGTCTGTTCTGGAGATAGATACTTACTGTATTTTGCTGTTTGGGGTGAAACGTCCTATACATGCCTTGTTGAGTTATGGAACTATTCAAGTCTATTTCCTTGTTAATATTATGCCTAGTTGTTCTTTTCATTATTGAAATTCAGGTATTAAATTCTCGACTATTATTGTCAAATTGTCTTTTTCTTTCTTCAGTCTCTAAAGTTTTTGTTTCATAAAATGTGGGGTCCTGTTGCAGATGCATATATGCTTGTGTTGCATATTTTGGTGAATTGACCCCTTTATCAACATAAAATATCTTTATTTACCTCTAGTAACAATTTTTGTCTTAGAATATATTTTTCCTGATATTAGTATCGACACTTCAGCTCTATCTTGGTTACTGCTTGCGTGGGACATCTTTTCCCTTTGTTTTACTTGCAGTCTACATGTGTCTCGAAGTCTAAAGTGTATTACTCATGGACAGCAAAGAATGGAGTCATTTTTCATTCAGCCTTTAAACAGCTTCATCTATTTTCATTTCATATAATTATTGGTGAGGTAGGAGTTACCTACCATTTTACTGTTTGTTTCCTGTATGTCTTGCATCATTTGTTCTAATCCCTCTCTACTGTTTTCTTCTGTGTTAAGTAGATATTTTTGAATGTACTATATTAATTTTTTTCTTATTTCTTTTGCTATATATTTTAAAATTCTTTTCTAATGGTTTCCCTGAGGTTTAAAATTAACATCTTAATTTACAACAATCTGGTTGGGCTAATACGCATTTAATTTCAATAGCATACAAAACTGCATTCCTATATAGTTTCAGTCTCCCTTTAGTGCTGTTATTATTGTACCATTTACATCTTTATACATTATATGTCTATCAGCACAGATTTGTAATTATTGCTTTTTGCAACTGTCTTTTTAATCATATAGGGAAAAAAGAGTTATAGATGACATATGTATCATATACAAATATATTTATATTTACCTATGTAACTGCCCTCCTTAGCACTTTTCATGTGGATTAGAGTTACTACCAAGGGTCCTTTCATTTCAGACTGAAGGACTACTTGAGTGTGTCTTGCAAGGCAGTTCTGCTAGTGATGACTCCTCTGAGTTGTTGATTATGTGGGAATGTCTTTATTTGTTCTTTATTTTTGAAAGATAGTTTTGCTGGGTGTATTATTCACAACTGACAGTATTTGCATCTGTCTGCTAGGGATACCATAAAGAGATATGAACTGGGTGGCTGAAACAACAGAAATTTGTTTTCTCACAGTTCTGGAGCCTGGAAGTCCAAGGTCAAGGTGGTGACAGGGTTGGTATCTTCTGAGGATTCTCCCCTTGGTGTGCAGGTGACTGCATTCTCACTGTGTGCTCATATGACCTTTTCTGGCACATGGCATGCATTTCCGTTTTGTCCTTTTCTCTTGTTGTAACAGCATCAATAATATTGGATCAAGGTACAGTCATATGCCATCATTTAACTTAAATTACATCTGTAAACGTTCTATCTTCAAATATAGTCACATTCTGAGGTATACTGAGGGTTAGGACTTCAACATATGAGTTTGGGGAGACAATTCAGTACACATCAGTATTTTTCTTTCATCTCTTTAAATATATCATTCTATTGTCTTCTGGCCTCCATGGTTTTTGGCAATAATTCATTTGTTAATCTCATTGAGGATACATTATACATGATAAATTGCTTCTCTCTTGCTGCTTCCAAGAATTCTCTTCATCGCTGTCTTTCAACAAGTTGTTTATGAGATCTCTAAGTGTGAACTTCTTAAAGTTTATCACACTTGGAATTTGTTGGAGATTCATGGGTGTGTAAATCAGTATTTTTCATCAAATTTGGGCAATTTGTAGCCATTATCTATTTAGTTATTCTTATGTTCCTTTTCAACTCTTCTCTTTTTGAAACTCCTATTATGCCTATTTTAGTGTACTTCGTGTTGTCCTACAGATCTCTGAAGCTTTTTTCATTTGTATTCATTCCTTTTTCATTCTATTCCTCAGATTGGCTAATTTCAATTGACCTATCTTCAAATGCAGTGATTCTGCCTTCTGTTAAAATCTTCTGTTGTTGAACTTCTGTCATAAAATTTTTATTTCAAATTGTACTCTTCAATTTAAGAATTTTCGCTTTACTTCTTTTATAATTTTCACTTCTTTTTTGCTGCACATTGTTGCCATGCTTTCTTTTAGCTCTTTAGTCATGGTTTCTTTTAGAATATATTTAAAACAAATGAGGTAGGTCTTTGTCTAGTAAGTCCAACATTTGAGCTTCCCCAGGGACTGTTTTTACTGACTGATTTTTTCCCCGTGTGTTGTCATGCTTTTGTGCCTCTTTGTACATTTCATACTTTTTTGTTGTTGTTGAAAGCCAGACATTTCAAATAATAAAACTGACAACTTTGGAAATCAGATTGTTGCTGCTTAATGTAATTGCTTGTTTAGTGATATTTCTGAACTAATCTATAAAGTCTTTATTCTTTATCATGTGTGTTCATTATAATCCCTACTCTGCTAGCTCATTTATCAGCTAATAATTAGGCAGAGATTTTTTTTAAAACACTGGAAACCAATACCTCTCCTTGTCTTTGCTGAAGTGCTCTTAAGAGTATACTGAGGAACTCCTTCAACACTCAATCAGGAAGGTACCAGCTCTGTCTTAGCCTTCACTTTCTGCTGTGCAGAGCCTCAAGAATAAAGGGAAAAATGATGACTAAAATCTTCCCAAATTTGATGAAAAAATCAACCTGCACATCCATGGTCAGCCAGAGGTGAGACCATATGGCCTTCTTAGGTCTTTCCTGAGCACGTGCATAGCCCTGGGCATGTGGATGGCCCTGTGCATGTGGGTGGCTGTCTAGATTTCTAGAAATATGTCAGAGCTTGCAAAGCCCTTATGGACACCTTATTCCCTAGAGTTCTTAGAAATGGAATAATAAGCAAAATACTTGCTCCAAAAGAAGGCATCAAAAGTGGAAAAGGGTAGCAAAGAACATGTGAATTGAGTAAAAACTAACAACAAGATGATAAATATAACTTAACTGTATCAAAAATCATGGTAAATGTATGAGTTCTAAGCATCCTAATTAAAAGGTAGAGATTACCAGCTTTGATTAAAAGAAAAAGACCCAGCCGGGCTCGGTGGCTCAGCCTGTAATCATGCGCCTTGGGAGGCTGAGGTGAGTGGATTGCCTGAGCCCGTGGGTTCGAGACCCGCCTGGGCAACTTGGTGAGACCTCATCTCTATAATAAATAAAAATTATCCAGTCATGGTAGTGTGCGCCTGTAGTTCCAGCTACTTGGAAGGCTGAGGCAGAAGGATCGCCGGAGCCCAGCAGGTCGAGGCTGCAGTGGCCGGGAACAGCCACTGCACTCCAGTCTGGGCGACAGAGTGAGACAAAAAAAAAAAAAAGACCCAAGTGCATCATGCCTACAAGAAAAGTATTTTAATATAAGAGTATAAACACATTAAAAGTAAAAGATTGAAAAATATATACCATGAATCAAAATAAAGCTGAAGTGGCTATATTAATATCAGATAAATATCAGTAGATATTCAATAAAAGAGGATGAAAAAAATGTCAGATGATAATGATAACAGGGTCAGTTTTTCAGGAGGACATAACAATCCCAATAATAATAATCTTTTATATATGTGATCACAGAAATTAAACATAAATTAAGCAAACAGTGATGGAATGCCAGAGGGAAATAGACATTTCTATAGCTATAGTCGGGAATTTCAATACCGTTTCTCAGTAAATGGTAGAACACACAGACAGAAAACCTTTGTAGACAAAGCAGACCAAAAATAACAAGCAAGATGATTGAATAACTTGACTTGATTAATATCTACAAAACACTCCATTCAGAATAGCATAATACATATTCTTTTCAAGCAAACGTTGAATATTTACCAAGTTAGGACACATTCTGTTCCTAAAGCAAGTCTCAAAACGTTTAGAGTGACTTAAGTCTTACAAAGTATGCTTTCTGATCACATTGAAAATAAATTAGAAATTAATAACTCCTAATTATTAATAACTAATTTAGAAGAGAGAAAGTTTCAGACCAGTTACCTTAGTTCCACCTTAATAAACTAGAAGAACAAATTAAATACAAAATAAGATAAATAATAAAGATTAGAATGAAAATCAACGAGGTAGGGAAAAAAATAGAGAAATATCAGCAAAACCAAAAATTAATACCCTCCAGAAGGCTGATCTGCAAATCAATAAAGAAAATAAATTGCTATTATTGAGAATGAGAGAGATTATGTCAGTACAGATTTTTACAAAAACTAGAAACAGAGTAAGGATGTACTGTGAACAACTTTAGCTAACAAATTTGGTAATTGAGATGAAATGCAAAATTCATTTGAAAGACACAAATTGCTATAGCTCGCTCAAGAATAAGTAGATAATTGAATATAAGTATTAAAGTAAATGAATTTTAAAGTAATTGAATTGAATTGAACACCATTCATTCAAAGAAAACTCTAAGTCCAAATGCTTCACTGAGGTTTTTCTTTCAAACATCTAAAGAAGAATCTACAGAATCTACCAAATCTACAGAAGCTCATTCAGAAAATTGGTGAGTAGGAACCAGTTCTCAGCTTACTGTATGAAGCCAGAATAACCTTGATACTAAAGCTAGAGAAAGATACTATAAGAAAAGTACAAACCAATATTCTTTGTGAATTTAGATGCAAAAATGTCTTTACAAAATGTTAGCAAATTGATTCTTACAATGTATATAATTTATATTGCACAATGAGCAAGTGTGGTATGTCTAAGAAAGGCCAAGTCAATCAATGTATTTCACCATAATTAATTAGTGAAAAAAATCATGGGATCTTGTTAATGAATGCAGTAAATACTTTTGGCAAAATCATATATTTATTCTCCATGAGCGTTTACAAGGGTGCTTCCTTGTTCTAGTAAAAGGCATCTGTAAAAATCCTACAGCTAGCATCATAATTCGTAGTAAAGACTCAATGCTTTCTCCCTTGTCTTGTCAGGAACAAGACAGGAATGTTTGCTCTTACCACTCTTACTTAACAGTGCACTAGAAATCATAGTCAGGCAATAAATTGAAATAAAATGCATCCATGTTGGGGAAAAAAGCAGCAAAGTTATTCATAAACAAAATGAACATCTATGTAGAAAATTCAGTGTACTATGCAAAAAAGCGATTAGAATTAATAAATGAATTTATAAAGATTGTAGGGTACATGATCATATACAAAAAACTATTGTATTTCTTAAAATTAGCAATAAATAATCAGAAATTGGAATTTAAGAAGCAATATTATTTACATTAACATCAAAACATTAAATTCTTAGGAATAAATCTGACAAAAAAGATGTATATGACTTGTGCACAGAAAAGTACAAAATACTGATGAGGAAAATGAAAGCAGACCTAAACAGGGAGATATACTGTGTTCTTTCATTAGAAACCCAATATTTTAAACATATCACTGCTCCCCAAATTGGTCTGTAGTTTCAACATAATCTTAATAAAAATTATAGTAGGCTTTTAAGTTTTTTGGGTAGAAATTGAGAAGCTGATTCTAAAATTTGTAAGGAAATGCAAAAGAACCAAAACAGGTGAAATAAACCCTAACACATTTGAAGAATTAACCTTGCCTGATTTCAACAATAAAACTATAATTATAAAATCTAGAAATATATATATTGTGTATATATAGGTTTATATTTGTGGACGTGTATTTGTATAGATATACTTCTGGATTTTCTACTCTGTTACTTTAAAATATACAGTATTTTCAATAAGTTGCAGAAGGCATCAACAAATGGTGGTAGAACTTAAGCTGTCCTTATGAAATCAACTTTGATTTACACTTCTTACCATATACAAAAGTTAACTCAAAATAGATCATGAAACTAAATGTAAACTTAAAACTATAAAGTGCCTAGAAGTAAGCATAGGAGAAAATCTTTCTGGTTCTTGGATAGGGCAAATTATTCTTACATAAAAAATTTCCAAAAATTTTAAAATTAAAAACTTCTGCGCTTAGAAATTTACTGTTAAGATATACTGTTAAGAGAAGCCACGACTTGGAGAAATATTTATAAATCAAATATCTGACAAAGGACTTGTATTCAGAATGTATGAAGAATTCTCAAAACATAATAATTAGAAAATATACCACCCAAATCCAAAACAAGCAAATAAGCACAAGAATGGGTGCTGAACACCATTGCTTATTAGGAAAATTCAAATAAAGCGACCACTAGACATGACTACACATCCATTAGAAAGGTTCAAATTAAAGAGACAGACTGACAATTTCAAGTGTTGGGAGGATGCGGAAGACCCAGAACTCTCACACGCTGCTTTGTAAATCATACAGTCACTTTGGAAAACAGTTTGGTGGTTTCTTCAGTGAAACACATGCCTACCATATGATCCAGCCATTGCACATCCTCAAGAGAAATCAAGGCATATGTCCTTAAATAACTTACATGAATATTCATGGCAGACTCATTTAAAACAGCCCAAATTTGAAACAACCCAGATGTCCATTACAGGTCAGTAGGTAGATGGTGGCATATCCATATGTTGGAATATTACTCTACAAGAAAAGGAAATGAAGTTATGGTCCATGTAACAACATGAATAAATCTCAAAATAATTAGGCTGAGAAAAAGCAGTTAGACAGAAAGAACACATATTGCCTCTTGCCATTTATATAAAGTGCTAGAAAATGCAAGCTAATCTGGAGTGACAGGAAGCAGATCAGTGGTTGCTTGGGAAGGAAGGATTACAAAGCAGGTCGAGGCTGCGGTGGCTGGGAGCGGCCACTGCACTCCAGTCTGGGCAACTGAGGGAGACTCCAACTCAAAAAACAAAAACAAAAAAAAACACACAAAAAAACACAAAGCAGTTCCGTGAGACTTGGGAGGATGAATGTGTTGATGATCTCTATTGTAGTGATGGTTTCATGGGCATGTACATAAATCAAACCTTATCAAATTGTACACTTCAAATATGTTCAGTGTATTGTTTGTCAAGTAGATCTCAGTTACACTGAAAAAATACATCAAGTGAGCTGATTTAGGGGCACTGGGGCTTCTTCTAGGGACCATGGCTGTGGGGTCAGCCTGAAGCTCTTCTCCACGTTCTACCAGATTGTCTGAATCCCTGACAACCTAGAATTAACTTTGAGTTTCTGATAACATGTTGCTGGCCAATCACTGCTGACCCAGTAGTTTCTTTGACCACTATCAGTTACCACACAAAAGAATGTCAGAGTTCAACGAAAGAAAAACCGAGAATTATGCTTATGCATTGTCTCTTCCCAGTTCAGATGATTCCGCTCACCTGGAGTGTTCTGCTTTTCCATCAGGGATGCGGCATTTTCCGTCTGTTCCCTGTGGCCCTCTGATTGTGTTCCCATCAGGAGGCAGGAGATGACCCGTATGTTTCAAGTAAGTGTCCTGGCTGCCTTGCATTGCCTAAGGATGTGTCTCCTTTCACCTCTGTCTCGCCTGTTCCTGGGGACCAAAGTTCCTGGGCTGCTGCAGGTTGAGATGTCAGAAGGGCTAAAAATAATTTCCCCTCTCTCCCACCTACCACAACAATTCTCTCCCCTACTCTTACTTAGAAAGATCTGAAAGAGTTGTTAGCACATGTCACAATCTTTCTCCTTACAGGTGAATCTAGGATTTAAGACACAAGTATCTCTGTGGGTATCCTTTGGTTCCACACTAGGGGTATGCAGATCAGCTGTTAGACTCACAGCTGGAAACAGGGGGCTGACAGGGAAGGACAGTACTGGTGGGTGAAAGAAGAGGAAAATATAGCAACAGAGAAAGAAAGCCGGTCTTAGAGAGTCAGATTTGCAGGCTGCAGACCCGCAGGACCCCTCCATGGGTGGAGTCCAGAACCAGAGACACTTTGCAAAATGAGTTTCCTCTGAGCCACCTCTTTGAAGTCACAATTCAAATTCAAACCAAGACAGCCACGTGGAAAAATCAAGGCAGTGTGCAGTTTTTCAGTCTCTGAAAAAAAAAATCAAAGCTCCGCTGTTTAAAAATACATGCCAAAAAATTAAAGTGATTCTGGGATGGACTACATAATGTGACAGAAAGAAAAGGACTGCCTTGACTTTGTTTGGCCCATATGAACCATACAGAAGTAGTCCTTAGTCCCTCAAGTTGAGGATATAAACTTATTTAGACTTTACGGAAACCTAAAGAGACCCTACAAGACTTAGCCATTTGGAATCGACTAACAGAGTGGGAACTTGGGTCATTTATTATGGCATTGCTGCTTAACTGATATTTATTAAGAAAGCTTTATTTATAAATTTAGAGTTCTTCTGATCTAATTGTTTAAATTCAAATTTGATTTGTCATTTATTAGTAATGATAGAAGTTGTAGGCATATAGCAGACAGAAAACACAGGTATGTCTGAACAAGTCTAATTTATCTACACAAAACTGCAGAGCGTTGCATAATATAACAATTGTACGATGACTGCCACTGCAAGACACGTTGCCCTTTCAGAGATTTTACAAGGGGTATAGCTGTGTCTTAGAATGGATGAAATACAGAGTCTCTGGTGCCAGACTGCCGGGGTTCCACTCCTCTGTACCCCACTTTCTTGCCTGTAAAATGGAGAGAACAGTAGTGCCTGCTTCCTGAGGTTTCTGTGAAGATGAAATCAAATCATGCATGTAAATTTCCTGGAGCCGTTCCTGGCACAGAATCAGCACTCTATAAATAGTAGCTATTTTTATTTGATAAAGTACAATGTGTTATTTAGTCATAGTACTCCGGTATTTTTATGAGGATTAAAATAGAAGTGATCCTGACATTCGCAGAATATCTGACCCTTGCTTTTGGCCTGGGGTCCAATGCTCACATCGTTTATTCTTCTAGCCAAGAAGAGGATAATTGTGTTAGAGGTATGATTTGCCAAAGATGAGTTTAAATACAATGCTAAACAGGCTGGCATAAAGAGTGTTTGCTTTCTTATAACATAGGTATTTTTTAAATCATTCTAGGTCACAACTTCTCAGCTCTCAGCACCTAGTAATAAATATTCAATCCCAATATTAGCAGATAGCGAGAATGAGAAGAGTGAGTGGGTGGAAGCGCTGAGTGGATTGCACACGATGCTGAAAAAAAATCATTCCAGAGACCGCTCAGTCTATGTTCTGAAAGAGGCTTATGGCAACAGTCTATCTCTGATCAAAACCACCCAGGCAGCTGCAATCATAGGTATGGATTTCCAACCCCACTAGGTTCATATCCCTCATCACGATACCCAGATCAAATTCTGAAAAACTTAGGTTTTTTCACAGCTCATTTGGCAGCAAAATCTGACCTGAATGAATGTGAGACTGTCGGCTTAACCTCTTCTTCGTATGCCTAGTCATAGGATAGTCTACAAAAATATGAATGTTTGCTTACATGATGGTTCTCAGGCTCTGCATGATATGTTTTAAAACGTATAGTGATACCTTTCTCAAATCTGAAAAGTTCTGAGTCTCAGAACACATTCGACCTCAAGGACATCTCATAAAGGGTATGGCACTGTGTAATAATTGTCCTACTTTGAGGACAAGGACTGTCATTCAATTCTATACACTCAATGCCCAATACTCAGTAACTAAATGGAAAATAAGTGAATCAGTGAATGAATTACTAAGATCAATGTTCACCTTTTTTTTTTTGTCAATAAACCAGAGTACTTGTATTTCCCAAACACCATTTCATCTGAATTAGATGACAGTGACAGTAAGCCACTTAGTTATTTATTGCTGAGTGACACAGAGCAAGTTACCAGACTTCCTTGTGCATTACTTTTTTCCCATGTTATGGGGAGAATGTGAAATGGTGTACGTAAAGTTCTGTTCTTCATGTTCAAGACCTTCATTTAATAAATGCTATCTTTGCACTTGAGTTTTAATTCTCCCTGTAAATACATATATCACATTGCTCTTACTATTCAGGTCAAGACACAAATTAGATTGTAATTTTTTATTTATAAAACAAATATTTATTTACAGC
This sequence comes from Carlito syrichta, assembly GCF_000164805.1. Classification (NCBI taxonomy): domain Eukaryota; kingdom Metazoa; phylum Chordata; class Mammalia; order Primates; family Tarsiidae; genus Carlito; species Carlito syrichta. Next base: position 375,271 of record NW_007246505.1, read on the forward strand.
AAATTTGAAAGCTTATTATTACTTTAATATTATACTTCTTCAAGTGTTTGTAAAGTTGACTTTGTAATGATCTTTCTATTGAGAAAAGTTATTCTTATTATACTTCTGCAATCTGAAAAAATAGTAATGCAAATTAATTATTCTTATATTTTATCATTTTTACATATGCTAAATCTATATTTAATTTTAATTAATTTTGTTGATTAATAAAATTTGAGCTTTTTCAACATTGATGAATTTTGTCCATTTTATTAGTGTTATTCAGTGTTTGCCAACAAAACCTGATGTTTTTATTTATGTGTCCAATGTAGATCACAAAAGAATCGCTCTGGGAAATGAAGAAGGGTTATTTGTTGTGCACATTACCATAGATGGTAAGGAGAATCTTAACTGCTCTTTAATAACCTTAAGCTCTAATAACAATATAATGTCAGATTTGTTCTCTCTTTCTCTTCTTTTTTCTGTAAATGAAACCTCCCATATCTGGTTTGATGTATTTACAAGTCAAATAAATACTGTTCTAACTTCCATAGATTCGTGATCCCCCTGGAATCGATATATTTTTACAGGTGATTTTATCTAATAAGTCTTCTGTTAGAACTCAGATTATCATTTTATAGTTGGTGCATGATAAAAAAATACAATTCTGTTTTCTTCTTTCGCCTCCTATTCCCATCCTCACTATTATGCTGGCACCACACAACATGAAATTGGGTGTTTCCCGAATGAGACAACAGAGTTCTTTGTTTTTGCTTTTATAGTTGTTTGAGGAAGAAATGAGGGACTAGATGAAATAAGGAGGTGCCATTCTCGTATAGCTGGCCCTTTTGATGTGTTCTGCTCTAATGTTAGTTTACATAAAGGAGACCCCCATGGGAAGACCATTTAGCCATGCTTTCCATTGAACGGATTCATGGTGTGTGGTTGACTCTCTTCTGGTGAGGAGGCCCAGGTAAGATCCACCCAGGTGTCCTGTCTTTCCTTTACTGCTCCTGTACCCCAAACACAGAACAGAACAGTGCCTGGCAGGAAGTAGGCACTCAACAATTACTTGAGGAATAAATGATTCAACTTAGTACTAGGAAAAAAAATGTTTTTTTCCCTAAAGAAGTAATATGTTTCCATTTGTCAGACATAAAGAGGTGTTTGCTTCACTGCCTCGAATCTCAGGCCTAAATTTTGTGTTTTATTATGCTAATTTTAACTGAAATTATTAAGGTAATGATATATCTCTGGAATGATTACCTTCTTTTTTACCAATATAATTTTTGATTTCTTATCCTTATCTTCCTATCCTTTTTTGTCCTTCTCAAACCTAATCCATGAATTTGTGTCTGTAATTTTATCAGGACCTGACTTAAATCTACTGGGAGAGAATTTAAAAATAATAACATTTTATTTCATTCGTTTGTATTAATATCAATTCTCTTTATATTGTTCCCTAGGTCACCGAGTCTCTGTTCCTCTTCTTTTTTTTTTTAATCTTTTTTTCTTTCCCTACTTCAGTTTAACTATTTCTATTGACTCCTGTCTTCAGTCTCATTGTTCTTTTTTGACTCCCATTGACTATATAGAACCTAACTTAATTAATTGTGAGAGAATATAAAATAGAAGGCATTCATAATTTAAAAGTGATTTATTTTATTTGTAGCAAAAGTACTCAGGTTGATGACATTGAGAAGATATATCAGATTATTTTTTGAAAGCTTTCTTAAGTGCTTTAGGATACAATTGGGGGTCAAAGAAATATAAATTATTCTGAATTTGAAGATGACTTACAATCATGTTTGTTTATGTAGAAGTTATTCAAATTGGTGACATGAAAAGGATTCATCAGATCGAGCTCATCCCACACGGCCAGATTGTTGCAGTGATCTCTGGACGAAATCACCACGTGTATCTGCTTCCCATGTTAGCTTTGGATGGTCAAAAGACGAAGATTCACAAGCTGCCAGAAACCAGAGGGTGTCTGGCCATGGCTTCTGGAACAATGTGCCTTGGTGCCCATGTGTGCCTCTGTGTAGCTAGGAAAAGTCGCATCCTCTGTTTTGAGCTATTTCAGAGCAAAAGCATTTCTCACAAAAAATTTAAAGAGGTCCAAGTCCCAACCACCATTCAATGGATGGCCATCTTCAGTGAACAGCTTTGCGTGGGATTCCAGTCGGGATTCCTGAGATATCCCTTGAAGAGAGAAGGAATCCCATATAGGATGCTCCATTCACATGACCCCACACTGTCTTTCATTGAACATCAACCGATGGATGCTCTCTGTGCAGTCGAGATCTCCAGTATTGAGTATCTGCTATGTTTCAAGAGCATTGGGATATATATTGACAGCAGAGGCCTCCGATCCAGGCCGGTTGAACTGATGTGGCCAGCGACTCCAACCTATTGCTGTAAGGCTGCTTTACGATTTGTTTCCCTGTCTTTCTGTATCTTTCTTGACTTTATTTTAGTGCCATTTCCTATATTCTAATATTGTTAATGGCAGGTTTTATTTTAAAAAACAGCATCACGTAAGGTTATTCCTAACCTTAACTTTAAAGCAGAATAACTTTAATGACGTTATATCTAAGTCATACATTTGAAATAAACCAAGCCTTTAATTTTTACTACATTCATAAGATAATTTACCTTGAATGCATTCTTAAACCACATTATTGTTTTTTGTAATGCTCCTAAATAGATGTTTTTGTGGTCACAGAAAATATATTGCACATAAGCATTAATCTACCACAAGAAATAGTTACTAAGTAAATTACTTTTTAATTTTAGTTTGCATAAAGTATACATATAATGCTTCCCAAATAATTCTAGTCTGTCTTACACACACACACACACACACACACACACACACACACACACACACACACACACACATTTTTTGAGTCAGAATCTCACTCTGTTGCCCAGGCCGGAGTACAGTGGCACACTCAAGGCCACTGCAGCCTTGACCTGCTGGGCTCAGGCGATCCTTCCACCTCAGCCTTCAAAGTAGCTGGAACTACAGGCACACGCTATCATGCCCATCCTATTTTTTGATTTATTGTAGAGACAATGTCTCACCAAGTTGCCCAGGCTGCTCTTGAGCCCCTGAGTTCAGGCAATCCTCTCTCTTCAGCCTCCCCAAGTGCTGGGTTTATAGGCTTGAGCTACCATGCCTGGCCTCTGTTTTATAATTTTATTGAAGTTGTTCCATGCTTTATTTATTTATTTATTTTTTGGAGTTGGAGTCTCATTTTGTTGCCCAAGCTGAAGTGCAGCGGCATGCTCATGGCCACTGAAACCTCGACCTGCAGGACTCACGTGATCCTTCCGCCTTAGCCTTCCAAGTAGCTGGAACCACAGGCATGTGCCACCACACCTGGCTAATATATTTTTTTTATTTATTGTAGAGATAAGTTCTTGCCAAGGTGCCCAGGTTGGTCTTGAACCCTTGGGTTTGGGCAATTCTCTCACCTCCACCTCCCAAAGTGCTGGAATGTGAGCCACTAGGCCTGCCTCTAGGTCATAATTTTAAGAACATAAATATGGTCTCTGCAATTCACTTAGTGAATAGTAATTGAACACTTCATGTAAGTAACTACCTATGCTGAGAGCTAAGGGCCCAACAGTAAAGATGATAACTTGATAAGCCTAGTCACATCCCCACAGAGATCACAGTAATAAGAAGAGATCAATAGTTAAGTGAACGCTACAGTAGGGAAATAAATATTGCTACTGATGCACACAAGAGGGGTGCTGATACTAACTGGTGGAGCTAGAGAAGTGACTTTTTTTTCTTTTAGCACTTTTACGATCCTATTCCACTCATTGTCTTCTGTCTTTGACTGTTTCTGATGAGTAATCAACCATTTTTAAAAATTGTTGCTTGTGTCTTTTATTTTACTTTGAGTTGGAGTCTCACTCTGTCATCCAGGCTGTAGTGCAGTGGCACGTTCATGGCTACCGCAGCCTCGACCTGCTGGGCTCAGGCAATCTTTCCGTTTTAGCCTTCCAAGTAGCTGGAACTACAGGCATGTGCCATCACGCCCAGCTAATTTTTTGATTTACTGTAGAGATGAGGTCTCACCAAGTTGCCCAGGCTGGTCTCAAGCCCCTGGGCTCAGGCAATCCTCTTGCCTCTGCATCCCAAAGTGTTGGGATTACAGACGTCCAGTCACTGTGCTCAGCTATTTGTATCATTTCCATTTGGCTGCTTTTAGGATTCTCTTACGATCTTTGGTTTTCAGGAATTGATAATAAAGTGCTTTATTCCTCCTGCTTGGGTCTTGCCAAACTATTTAGATTTGAGGGTTGGTATTTTTTATTAATTTTGGAAAATTTTTCAACTGTGATGTTTTTAAAAAAGTTCAGAAATTATCTTTACAGAAAAATTTAACTTATTTTTTCGTTCCTTCTGAAGATCTGATTGTTTGTATATTAGACCTGCTGATGTTGTTTCCCATATCATTGAGGCTGTATTCTTTTTGTTAAATGTATCTTTTATTTCTGCTTCAGTTTGGATAATCTCTATTGATCCCATCTTTGGTTTTACCAATATTTTTTTCTTCAGGATCCAGGAACTGTTAAGTATTTCAAGTACTTTATTTTGATTGACAAATGGAGATTATATTTTTCTGTTTGACAATTTTAGTTTTTTTTTTTTTTAAATTTACATTTGTTAGCTGAAATTCTCCCATGTTAATTAATTTTTATCTTTTTCACAAAGTCCTGAACTATTTATAATTATTTTAACATCTGGTTCATCTGTGGGTCTGCTTTTATTGACTATTTTTTGTGGTTGTATCATATTTTCTTGCTTTTTCATATATCTTATAATTTTTTATCTTCTACTGGACATTATGAGTAATAGGATGTAGAAACTCTGGAGTATATTATTTTACTCTAGAAAGTGTTGTGTTTTATTCTGGAAGGCAATCAATCTACTGATGAATCACCTTGGTTTTGCTGAGGTTTGAATTTAGATTTTGTTAGGGTGAGTCTGTTTTGGCTTTTCCTTTTGTCCTTACTTCTATAAAATGGCCCTTCTGAGGTCTCAACTTAATGCCCAGAATTTTCATTAATATCTCTTCACTATAAGTCAGAAATCTTATGTCTTTCCAGCATTTTACTACCTCTGAAGTTTCTGTTTATCTATCAATGCTTCAAGCAGGCATTGCAGTGTTTTGCTCTATGTGTGTGACCTTCAGGAACCTTAAGGAAACTGCTGTGCTAATTCCTGGAATACTTTTGGGAATTCCTTCCTTTCTGGTACTCTGCCTAGCAAATTTCAGATACATTAGCAATCTGTTTTCTCTGCCCAGCAGAGCTTCTACTCTCTGCTCGGGCTCCATTTTCCTGTACTGCAGTTTGGAAATTACCCTTAGGCAGAGGATTGGGGAAACATAGAACCCACATTTCATTTTTTTAGGAATATCAGCCCTCGCTGCTTATTAAACAATACCTGAAAACAACAAGCTAATCTGCGTTTTGTGAGAAACTGTAAGTTCAGAGTGTTTCAAGCATGGAATTCAATATGAGGGTGCAAGAAATAGCCTAGAGGGGCTCTCACAAGCCTGATTACTGATTAATCAAGGACTGATGTGGTTAGATTTGCATTTGAGAAAGATTCCTAGGCTCTGATGGTAAGATTAAAGATAATGACACAAAACTGGAGGCCAAAAGACCAATTAGGAGGTTTTTGCAGAACTTTTGGATTAAAATTATTAAAATTATGTATGATAGAAGATGGTGGGACGGAGAACAGAGGATTTGAGGAACACAAAGGAGATATAATGAACAAAACTTTACGCTTGATTGGAAGTGGAAGCTGAAGGACAAGAGAATAAAAAATGATTCTCAGGTTTCTGATTTGAACAAGTGAATGAATGTCTTTGATATTTACTGAGATAGTAGAACATCAGGTGGAGAGGATTTCAGTGGGCAGGGGAGGAAGATATATGGTCATTTAAAAAATTTTGTTGTGTTGTTGAAATATTTTAAATCAAATCCCTGACATGTCATTCCATCTCTACACACTTTAGCATGCCTCTCTACAAATATGGAAATTGGCAACCCCCTCAGGTCCCCTCCCACTGTGGGGGCTTTTCTGCCCTCTCAATAAATCCTGCTTTCTAAAAAAATAAAAATAAAATGAATAAATAAAAATTTAAAAAAGATAAATAAATTTTTTCAATCACATCGATCACTCCTAAATCAATTATCAATGATTCTGGTTATCATTCAATACATAGTCCATATTCAGAGACCCATAATTATGACAATCATGTCTCTTTTTACAGAATATTTGTGGGAAGCAGAATCCCAACAAGGTTCACACACCGCACACCATTGTTTTCTCTTAAATATCCTCTGGTCTTGAGGAGTCTTCCACACCACTGATTTGCTGTCCTGCAGAAGTTCCACAGTCTGGATCTGTCTTTTTGTTCATCTGTGGTGCTTTTCAACTTTTTCTTCTTCAATACTCGGAATTTCCTATCATTGAAAATGAGCTCTAAAGGCTTTTAGTAGGAATACTTCATTAGCAGTGCTGTATACTCCATCCTGAAGCACGTCAGGAGGCACACAATGTCTGGTCATCACATTTGTAGTCATGCTAAACTCAGTGACTAGTTTCTGGTGTTGTCAGCCTGATATCTTGGACACACTGAGTGGGAGAGTAAGCAGACTGAATAAAGAAAAGGACTTACGACTTAGAGGAAGAGAAACCTGCAAAAGAAACTGAGAAGGAGAATTCAGGAAAACAGGAGAAAAGTCTAGAAAGCAGCACCATAGGGGTGGAAGAAAAGCAGGTCAAATGTCACTGAGTAGTCAAGGAAGACAGAGATTGAAATGTGTCTGTTGGTTTTGCAACAGTTGGTTGATAACTTGTAGTGCCAGCAGCTTTAACGGAGGGGTTAAGGTGCAAATCAGATTGCTCGCGGGTGGATGGTGAATGGTGGTGGAGAGTGGAGAGCGTGGGATGTAGGTGACGCTATCAAGGGTGTGACTGTAAGACAAGGGAAGGGGAAGGGAGACGGTGCGTAGGAACAGGGTGTTGAGGAGTGGCATTGCGTTAACATTGTGGTTGTTTTAATGGAGAGTCGTTCGTGCTGGGATGTCGAAGACGTAGGGACCGCAGGGGGCTATTCATAACAGAGTAGAAACTTCCAAAAATGTGACTGGCTGGAAGGTGTCACTGCTTTGTTCGTTAGTTTCATATGCTTTTCTAACTTTATACCATCCTTTTTTGTTGTGTGCTGAACTAGTTGAGGAGACACCGATTTTAAAATGGGATGAAACTGGCGGTTTTTCCCCTTTGAAAAACTTCACCATGGCAGGTCTTTCTGCCATGAATCTCCCTTCTTCCCCTTTCTCTTTTTCTCGCTAATAAGCTTTGTTTGAAAACTTAGAAATAAATAAATAAAGTATAATGTGATGAAATTACTTTAATAAAGGTGTTGTTAGATGAGGATGCTAGAATGTATTTTTTGTCAGACTTTTACAGCATGTATTGAAATTATGCTGTAATTTTACCCATGTTCATGTAATTTTACCCATGTTTATTGTTTATATTTATTTAAACCAAGTATATTTTCACCATGGAGGTAGAGGAAAGGCGGATCAAATGTCATTGAGTAGTCAAGGAAGACAGAGATGGAAACGTTGTCTGGTGATTTTGCAACAATTGGTTGATAACTTGTAGTGATAGTAGCTTTAATAGTTCAGGTTTTGAGGTAGCTAATATATGATAAAAATATTGTAATGGAATTCTCTCAGGTTTCTAATCCGAGGTTTTTTTTTGTTTTTTTTGTTTTTTTTGAGTTGGAGTCTCAGTCGCCCAGACTGGAGTGCAGTGGCCGCTCCCGGCCAC
>NW_007246505.1:383145-396577 GCF_000164805.1 Carlito syrichta
ACTACAGGCGTGCGCTACCACGCCCGGCTGATTTTTGATTTATCGTAGAGATGAGGTCTCGCCAAGTTGCCCAGGCGTGTCTCGAACCCGCGGGCTCAGGCAATCCACTCACCGCAGCCTTCCAAAGGCATGGGATTACAGGCTGAGCCACTGAGCCCGGCTGTTTTTTTGTTTTTTTTTTTGATTTGGGTTAGGCAGATAAAATTAATCATAAACACCACATGACTGCATTTATAAGATATTTCTGAAGTGACAAAATTTTGGAAATGGAGGAGAGATTACTGATTGTTGGGGTTAAAGAGAGATGGGGAGAGGAGGTTCTGATTATAAAAGGGCAACACGAAGGATTCCTGTGGTGTTGGAATTATTCGCCTTTTGACTGTGGTGGTGGATACAAGAGCCTACGCAGGTGATAGAAGTGGACAGAAATCAATACACACGCACACAGTGAAAGTAAACTGACAAAATCTGCCTCAGAGAGGTAGCTTGATGGATTTAACATCAGTGTCCTTGTTTTGCAAAATGCTACCATTGGGGGACACTAGGCAGAGTTTACGAGGGACATCTCTCTATTATTTATACAACTCTGTGTGAGTCTGTAATTATCTCATTAAAGTTTTACATAAAAATGAATCCTGAAGCCCACGATTGCTGTTACCTGCTCCCCTTCTCCCAGGCTACAACGCCCCGTATCTCTCAGTGTACAGTGAAAACGCAGTCGACATCTTTGACGTGAACTCCACGAAATGGATCCAGACTATCCCTCTCAGGAAGGTAAGATCATGCGACTAATAAATTAAAGATTGAGAAGTGGAAACAGAAATAGTCCACCGTGCATCTACTGATGTGTACTTGCTAACTTGGAGGGTTAGTTAAGAGTAAAATAAATAAATAAATAAATAAAACACCACATCACATTGGTTAACTTTATTACTAGTACTAGAGCCCATCGGGATGCCTTGTTGCATTATATAAAGCAGTATTGTTATAGATAAACGTACTATGTACTTATTTCACAGAGTACAACAGTTACTTCTCACATTCAGTTTAAAGTTACTTTTATTTATCACTAATTTTATTTAATGATATAATTAAGCCTCCTATAAAGAAATATGTACAGGCTAAAAAACGAAAAAGAAAAAGCATATAACCAAAGTTGTGTTTCAGAATTCTCAATCAGATTTCACGGATTGGTGATAAAATAAAAGTGTAGTATCTCTACCACAAATGATTTAAAACATAGCTAAAACGTTAAAGGCAAAACCCTGTCATTTTGGTAAGAGAAGACCTTGGAAGATTTAAGAATAGTTAGATTACAGAAAATACATACATAGAGATACACAGAGAACCCATAACCCAAGCCATCACCAAGGAGTTCATGTAAGAGTCTTCATAATCATAAGTGAGATTTTTTTTTCAGCAATATCAGCAATGGGAAACGCTTTTGTAAGGACTGTCCCACTACATACAACAATAAAATGTTCTTTTTTCTGCTTCCTAAATGTCAGCCAGCCTCATTTACTGTTTGTTAAATAAATCCAAAAGGCAGATGAGTCTGTTCAGGTTAACCTTTTAGTTACTAATGAATTTTTAAAAGTTATTTTAAAAGTTAACTATATTTCTGTTTAAGTTAGTTAGTAATTTCAGATTTTTAAACTCATGCTTTAAAATGTTATCAACATAAGTTTTTTTTTTTTTGGAGACGAGGCCAGTTGCCTAGGCTGATCTCAGACTCCTGGGCTCAAATGATCCTCCCACCTTAACCTCCTGAGTGGCTAGGATTACAGGTGTGTGTCACCATGCTTAACTTAATATAAGTTTGTAACCCCATTCATTCTGCTGGATTGATATTTTTCTTTTCTTTGTTTTTTTTTTTTTTGAGACTGCACTATTTGGAGGGATGAGTTTTGAATAGAATACCCAAATAATGAATGCTTTATATATATGAAAATATTGCTATAACAATTTTAAAAGTATTTATTGAAATGGTAATCTTGTTTTTTGTGATTTTAGGTTCGGCCCTTGAATAGCAAAGGATCCCTAAATTTACACCTGGAGACAATTAGGTTAATATATTTCAAAAATAAGATGACAAGTAAGAAATGACTTCTTCATAGAACTGCTTTTTAGAAACCATTTTTCTAGCTGACGACCCAAGGTCACGGAGCCAGTGTATGGATGAGAGACAAGATTTCCACCCAGGAGTCTGTGCTTTTTACCCATAGTCCTCGATGTCCTTGGGGCAAGATGGAGTTCAGCAGCTGGCACAGTTGTGAGATAAGACCATGGCACACTCTGGTCCTTTCTCAGTGGGACTTATCTTGGCATGGTGGGGCAGAAGCCTCTGTAATCACTGCCTGCCATCTAGAATACCCATTGTGAAAATTCATTCACTTCCCAATGGGATTGGGGCCTAGCACCCGTCGGCCTCGCCCACGAAAGCAGACCAGGGTCCACCCCACAGTCCTCCTTCAATTTCTTCACATACGTTTTTAGATCCTAGCAGATTCAGTGTGAAAAAAAAGCCACACGAATTCTTTTCTCCCTTTTTCTCTTATTTTGTTTATAGGATGGGATGCCTAGCACAGCGGTCAGTGCATTGGTTTCCCAGGGCCACTGCAACAAAGTGCCACAGACTGGGCTGGGCCACTCAAACAGAAGAAATTCATTGTATCACAGTTGTGGGGGCCAGAAGCCTGAGATCAGGGGTGGGAGGGGCTGGCTCCTTCTGAGGGTGTGAGTGAGATCCAGCCTAGATGCCTCCCAGCGTCTGGCAGTTTGCAGCCATCGATGACCCACGCCTTCATGTTCACATGGTGTTTTCCCTGTGTGTGTTGGTGTCCAAATTTTTAGGACATGGTCCTATTGGGTTGGGGCCCACCCTAATGATCTGTCTTAATTAGACCATCTGCAGAGACCCTGTTTCCAATTAAGGTCACATTCACAGATACTGGGAGTGAAGACTTCAACATCTTTTTATTTATTTATTTTTAATTTTAAAGATGTAGGGTGCAATTCAGGGTTAGGTATACAAAAGGTCATTGTACCGGTAAAGCTTGGGCCTCCCTTTGGACTCCATGTCACCTGATTTCAACAGCTTTTGAGGGGACAGAATTCAACCATCCTTTTGGGGTCTAAGGCTGTTGTGAGGGCTTTGAGTTGACGGTCTTGTTTGCTACTAGATATTAAGAACTAAGCAGAGTGGGCCCCAAGTTTCTAGGGATCTGGAGAAGAGCTGACACTTCCCCCAAGATCAGGAGAGCGAGCAAGCCGAGATAGAGCCTTACCTCCAGCAGTGTGGAGGTAAGGACAGTGTGCAGTGGGCCTCAGATACGCCTAGTTGTGTTATTAAAATAATGGTTATTGTTTTCATTGTAGAAAGATTTGTGCTTTCTGTTTAATGCCCTGCAGCATAACTGAATATCTTCATATCTCTAAGCTACAAAAATCTGGTAGGAGAAAAAAGTTAGCATAGAAATGTGAAGACAAATCCAAGTGGGAAAAACACCAATGTTGTTTTATAGGAACAAGTAACAATAGATTTATTTTTAAGTATTGCTCACATTGAAAATTAAACTGTCACTGCTCTGTTAATATTCTTGCAAAATTTCCCGTAACCATCCACTCTAAACTTTTAAACAAAGCCATCTGATGTTTGTGCCGTTCATTGACAATTAAAACATAATAGATGTGAGGCATTCTAACAATTTAAAATTACTTCCCACACTCAGATTAAAGTCACTTTTATGTATCACTAATTTTACTTAGCGGTATAATGTGGCCTCCTATTTAGTTTAAATTTCCTTTTGCGTATCGCTCATTTTACTTAACACTATCATTTTGTTTCAAAAAATATATAGCTGGAGACGAGCTAGTATTTCCTGAAGCATCGGATAATCACCAGAAGCAAATGGTCCCAAAAGTCAACAGCAGGCGACGTCACTCCTTCCGGGTTCTCAGAGAGAAAGGAGCCCTACCCAAGAGACTGTGACCATCGTCCCTTCACACGTGGGCCAGAAAGACCACTTGCCACAGACCACATGATATTTGTTTTAATTTGGAAGAAAAATAAATACATCTTTGAAACTTGGGCAAAAACATCTGTACCCTGTGGCGATATGTTTATTCCTCTCAGAAACATTAAGGAAAACTTTTATGGTAGTGAAATATGAGCGTACACATAATATGTTGAGTTAATTCCCCGTGAATGTAATTTAAATGTGGTATTTTAGCAGACATATAATGCAAATACAGAACAAACATACACATACAGTAGCGTACGTTCCATCATCATTTTGTGAACAAATCAATAGTGCTATATATGCATATGGATCGATTGCTTCCTGACTCTAGGTCTGCTGTCCTTTAAGGTAACCTTTGTTAACAAGCCATTAGTTGGCAGTAGTTTCTATAACTAGCTGCAGAAAAACAGGCTGATTTTCTTTTGAGTTATAAATAAAAACACTTCTAAGGTAGTACAAATTCTTTTTAAAAGCCATAATTAGATGAAAAATACACAGTGGGGCAGAAATTATTTGGTGTCTGTGACTATTAAAGACAATGCAATTTCTGCCAAAAACTTTAAGATAATTTTAAAAAATCTGTGAAGAACTGAATATTTATCTTTATTCACCAAGTTTATCATTGAACGTCATCTATAAGATGACCTGAAAAAATCTCCAGGCTGGGCTTGGTGGCTCAAGCCTGTAATCCCAGCATTTTGAGAGGCAGGGGTGAGAGGACTGCCTGAACCCAGGGGTTCGAGACCAGCCTGCGTAACTTGGTGAGACCTCATCTCTACAACATATCAAAAAGATGTGGGAGTGGTAGCGCGTGTCTGTAGTTCCAGCTACTTGGAAGGTTGAGGTGGAAGGATCAACAGAACCCAGCAGGTCGACGCTGGGGTGGCCGTAAGTGTGCCACTGTACTCCAGCCTGGGTGACGGAGTGAGGCTCTGACTTGAAAGAAAGAAAAGAAAAGAAAAAGTCTCCAGAACAATTTTGCTTTTGTCTGCCAAAGTTGCTCACCTCCATCCCTCCCTTCAGTGGGTCCATCCATTCTTGCATTGTTGAGTCCTACGAAGCATCTGTTCTAGGTTTGGCAGACATCTGCTGGAAGCTTCTGTAGTCAGTGTTGAGGGACAAGAGTGTGGACAAGTTCCTCTTTAAAGCAGCCCCGGTCGTGTGTCTCAGCCTGAACCTGTCTCTGTCCCAGAATGAAGCTGAGGCCGCGGCCAGTCGAGGAGAGACCTCACCGTGTGGTGGATGAATTGTGGGCCTCAAACTGGCACTGGCCCTGGATGGATATACTGTGCTCAGGGTGAAGGCCACAGCCTGTGTGAGACATGGGACCCTTGGGTGTTTGCTCATGAAGGTCCAGTTTGTAAGGGATTAAAGAGTGGGGGGGAGGGGCGGGTAGTAGGAAAGGGAAGGGAGGGGAGGAAGAAGGCAGTTGTTAGATGAACTGCTGAGGCCCACCCTTCTAATGAGACAGCTCACCAGGACCCTGGGACCTCCCTGCTGCTGCCACCTGGGCCTCTAGTGCAACAAAGATTTTGATCCTCAAGGTTATAGGAAAACACACCCATGACACCCAGTGGCACAGTGAAGGGGGTAGTCCGGATTCAGTTGAAACCTGGGTGTCTAAGCCCTGTAAGAAGTTGTTGCCCTAGGGTGGGGAACTTAACCCTGAGGACACTGGTGTGAGGCTCTCTGGAAGAAGAACGGTACACATAGGAGCAGAGTCTAGCAAACCAGAACCCCCGGAAGTGTGTCCAGCCCCAACGGCAGTAGCAATGATGATAGCCACCATCGAAAAGAGAAAGTGAGAGGGAGACAGGGAAAGAACATAAGACAGAAAGAAAGAAATCTGCAGGTAGGGAAGGAAGCAAACAGAAAGAAAGAAAACAAATAGAGGTCCACAATTTGACGCAACTGGAAACCCAAAATGTAATAAAATAGTCATACCAAAAAAGATTGTTAAAAAGGTTTGTGCACCGCTATAGCATATACTCTGAATTAACTTTAACATCCCCGAAATGCACCAGTTGCTAAACCTTCATGGGCTTGATCAATACAGGGGCCCAAGTCACAGTATTATCTGTGGAGCCTACTAAATTTAAACAAAGTTCCTCCTACAATCACAGGGGAATTCCTGACATAAAATAGAGGACAAGTAAGTACTCTTCATTCATACACAGAAACCATTGGCCAGCCTGAATCTCCATGCTCATAGCACCCAATGCCCTAAAATATCCCATAATGGGCATGGACGTGCTGACCCAATGAGTGATAAAACCAAATTAATTTTCTGGTACTTACAAATTGGCTTGAGAAAATGGACTGCCATAGACTTTAACACAGTTCAGAAGTCCAAAAATAAATTAAAACGCCACCTTCAGGGATTGAAAGCCATTACATAAGAACTATTTAGAGATGTGTGATTATTCCCATTGCTTTCCACTTAACGGCGCATTGTGGCCTATTCCACGATGTCTGGAAGGAACAAATGGTACCTCATGATGGATGATCACAACCCACGTGCTTGGGACCCATTCATTAAGTCCCTATGCCCGATAATATTGAAATAATCGGCTCCATCCAATCAGAAACTGGTCGCTGTTTTGCTGTTAGAGAGTTGGCTCCTATGTTTTGTTCAGGGCCTAGTTCAACATCCTCTCAGTGGCAGTTTGCCTTCACCTCTGAAAGGACACAATGACCATTTTCTGCGCTCATAGCTACATCAGCAGTTTTTCCATCACACAAAACCTTTGTAGGCAAGATCCATACAGGAGTGTCACACTGATGACCTTCTCCTCTGAGGGGATTCACCTGACATGTTCATTCGGGACATAGACATTCACACAGGTCACACCCAAGGGGACAGGTCGTTGCCTGTGCATGGCACAGCGAAAAGCCCACTTGGCTGTCCTGAACAATATGTGGTGAGCTGAGGGCCACTCCACCCCTGACAGTGTTTAAACAAGCCCAGCATCTTCTAGGCCTTTCTGTGATCCGGAAGCAACATATTTCTAATTTACGAATCTCAGTTAATCTCACGATGCTGCTCATTGCAAATCAGCCCAATCTGAATGGTGACCCTTGTAACCAAAGGCTCTAGAATCTGTCTGGATTGAAATTGGCACTCGGCAGGCACTCCCATGAGTACCCTTGGAGACTCCAACTGTGGAGGCTTTGGCACCTTCCTCTCATGCCTCCCCGAGTCTCTGGACCACGTAGATGGCCAGAGTTTCCCATGGGCTTCTGATAAGAGAAGTTGCTGGCTTTGCCTCTGCTCCAAACACCATCAGGGTGGCAACTGCTGGCCACATCTTGGACTCACCTGGAAAGAGAGGCGATCCCCGCCTGTGTACCTGTGATCTCCACACCCAGCTGCCCAGGATGCTTTTGGTCATGGAGGCAGCACCCCTCAAGCTTGTGACAGCCACCGAGGCCTTCCCGAGACAGGATAGAGTCAAACCTAGACCCTCTGGCATATTCCATCTGGGAGGATGAGGTGGCCTTCCCTGTCCTCAGCCCCTTGCCAGATGTCAGGATGCTGGAGGAGGGTCACCCCCGCCCCAGAGCCCCTAGAATCAATGGTATAAACATCAATGGGCATTCGTACAATTTATGGGTGTTATCATCGCCATTGCACATGATGGAGCTCAGCGGGATATTCCTGCTTTCTGTCACTCAGCCAGGATGTCCCCGATAAGGATGGAACCCCAGAGTCAGCCCAATTGGCCATACTCAGGCAGCCTGTTAGCACGGTTCATCCTGGCCAACGATTGGCCCCACCTGCACATTTTTACAAGCTCTGGGGCCATTGCCCAAGAATTGTCCCCTTTGGGATAAAGAATTCTGGAATCTCTCACCTCACAGATACCCCAAGTAGAAATCAAGGTACTATGTGCCTCTATTTATACTGAGACCACAGAGCATGGCCTCACCAGAACAGCTCATTTCCTGTGGGAATTCGGACATTCATTGCACTTCTCGGAACCCACAATGCCAGACTCTTGAAGAAGGTGTTCCACAGCACCTCCACCTCCCCTAGAGGCTTCAGGCAGCTGGTTAACCGAGAGGCAAAGTGGCCTAACCACAGCTTCCTCACCCTGCTGTGCACCCGCAGATCAAGCCCCACGTCAAACAACTGTCCTCACTGTGGGGACCAGGCACGGTGCCTTCCTATCCCTGAGTTGTGACCTTCGGTGTCCTACTCACCCCCAGAGATATTCCTGCAAGACAATCACATCCTTCTGTAAGTGCCAGGGGCACCACCCTGCCTTGTGGCTACACACCTCCCTGGCTCTGCTGTTCACCCTGCCCCTGAGTGCAGACCCACGTGGCCCTGCGTGGCATGGGGTCCTCCTCCCCCGGGCTGAGTCTGTGTGCCTACCAAGCTGCTGACCGTCTCCTCTGTCCAGTGACAGGTGCATGTGTTCAGCCATGCCCCTGATCCTAGGGCAGGAGCCCTCTCACACCCACAGGGGCAGGAGGAGTCCACGGAACCATTCTCCCCACAGCAGCCACCGGGAGCCTGGTAACCCCAAGCCCCACGCTCTCCTGAAAGCCCTCCGATGGGTGGTTCTCTCATTCAGGGAAGAGACAACTTCCTTGGCGAGATGCACAAGGCCTCACACAGCCTGGTCCAGTACCTCCAACTTTGGCTCCGCCCTCTCACCGTCACTGGACCCTTCAGCCTCCTTTCTGCTTTTGGGAAAGGCCAGGCTGTCCTCCCCTCCAGGCATTCATCTCTGCTCTGGCCTCTGCCTGATCCACCCTTTCTACAGACAGCCGTATTGTTCCTTCCCTTCTCCCATCAGAATTGCACCCAAACGTCAGCCTTTCAGCAACTTCTGCTTATCTCATTTTTGAATCCCTAAGCCTCACTCCATATCCCTTCTGCCTCCTCCAGCTTTGTTTTTCTCCATAGAATTCGCTGCTAACCTGTTAGGCATGCTACCCTGTCATGTAGCCCTGCATCTGTCTCCCCAGCTGGAGGGAACTCAGTGCTTACTCCCTGGGGAATCTGTGAAGTCCGCAGAGGGTGTGGTCATGTTCTGCGCTCCCTGCAGCATCTGGACTGGCATCCCCGGCATCCCCTCTCCAGGTCAGCTGTGTGTGCAAATGGTTGCTCTAATGTGGTCGGCATAGGGATGTGTTTGCCCAGTCTGCCCTGAGGCTGGGCCCAGAGATACTCAAGCCCACAAATCATCGCCACTGCCCATGTGGACTTGCTGGACAACCTCAGCTCCCAGGACCTCACTGGATATCATCTCCAAGAGCTGGTCTCAGGGGAGTGTCAGGTCGGCTATGTCATAGTTGTAAACATGGCTTTGAAATGCTAAGCCCCGTGAAAAGTGCTGACAGTTACTGCCTGCCCAGGCACATTTGACTTCTAGAAACATGATTTTGATTGAAGATATGCCTGGAGAATAAAGATTCATGCATCACCTTAGACATAAACAACATTCTCACTCTTAAGATCTGCTATTGGGTATTATTTTCTTGAGTGTTACTCACATGTGTTTTGACTTTTTGTGCTCCCCGGAAAAATATTGGTGTGATAGCCCTGGTCCTCTTTTAATTTGAAGAGGGCAACTCTGCCCCGTGAGTCAGCCCCGACTCTTTAATTTGGAGAAGACAACCCTACCTGTGAACGGGAAACAGTAAAGCCTGAACGGGCATGAAGGTAATATTCGTTGTGTAGTGTTTTCAGCCAAGTTAATTTGGAATGGGTATGCATCGTCGTTGCTAATCTTCGTGATAATGAGATACATACTTCAACCACATAAACAAAGTATTTCTATTTCTTTCTCTTTTTGCTTTGTCATAAACGAATGCTCACTTGATCTCTGATGGCATGTGATTCATGGTCATAAAGTCGCTAGCAAACGCGGCTTGAGAGCCCGAAATGCTGAGGGCAGGGACTGTCTCATTTATCCATGTCTTGAACACAACGCCTGGCCTTTGGCTGGAACTTAAAAAGTACTGGTTGAATGAGTGAATCAATCTCATCTTGGCTTCTTGTTAGCTCCGGTCTGGGAGGGTATACCTTAATGGAGGGCATACCTTCTCCGAGTACTGCTCAGACCCAGCTTTCTGGAGCCCGTTGGCTGAAGTGGGAGCAGCCCCCTCCTCTCTGCAGTTGGAGCCACCTTCGTGCCTCATTGATTAAAAGCCGGGTACAGGCTCAGGTGGAGGGTGTTGTGGGACTAAGCATCCTGGGTCCTCTGGTTCCCTTTGCTCGGCCAGGGCTTGTGACCCACACAAGAAGGAAAGGGAGTGTCCTGGAGTCACTCGTCCCCCACCACCATTGACACCAAAGATGCTCCTAATGGATTTGGAAGAAGAAAAATCAAAATCTGTAATTTCTAAATTTTTTAAAAAAATGAACATGTATAGCTTTAATAAACAGGATGACCTCAGCTCCCAGGAAGTATGATACGATATAGAAAACCATATCAAAACACACACACACACACACACACACACACACACAACCTCCTATGAGTCTTGGGAAAGCCAAGTCAGTGATTTTCTGAGCTAGTTTATGCTCTTAAAAACCTGTCTGAATTTAACTTTAGGCAATAGAACATTTTAGATTGTTCAGGAGTACAAAGATTCACACATCACAAAATACTAAAAGGTGTTTCATGTGTGATAAATATGAAAATATAGAAATCTAGTTCTTATGTTTTTGCTTATGGGCTGTATGTTTCTAATTGCTTTGACATTTATTACAATTTTTTAGAAGATCGTTAATATATCGAAGACTTCATTACTTTGTTACGGTGTAATAAAACTATCTGGCCAGCAGATGACGGTATTACACAGTGCGGAGAGAGCCTAGTCTCTGCAGAAGCCTTCGTTTTCATGACGGAGACCAGGTCTCGCTCTGT
Source organism: Carlito syrichta (assembly GCF_000164805.1). NCBI lineage: Eukaryota > Metazoa > Chordata > Mammalia > Primates > Tarsiidae > Carlito > Carlito syrichta. The sequence goes on from NW_007246505.1 coordinate 394,052, forward strand.
TGCTCAGGCTGGAGTGCAGTGTCACGATCATAGCTCACTGCAGTCGCCAACTCCTGGGCTCCAATGATCTTCCCACCACAGTCTCCCAAGAAACTCAGAATACAGGCATGCACTACCCTGCCCGATATTAAAATAAAACATTTTATTATTTTTGGTAGAGATCCTGTCTTGGCTTCTTTATTTTTAAATTTTATTTTAGTGTTTTTGAGTTGGAGTCTCACTCTGTCACCAAGCTAGAGAGCAGTGGCACACTCACAACTACTGCAGCCTCGACCTGCTGGGCTCAGGAGATCCTTCTGCTTCAGCCTTCCAAGTAGCTGGAGTCACAGGTGTGTGCCACCACACCTGGTTAATTGTTCTTGATTTATTGTAGAGATGAGGTCTCGCCAAGTTGACCAGGCTGGTCTCAAACTCGCAGGTTCTGGCAATTCTCTCACTTCGGGGCTTCCACCTTGCCTGGGCCTGTCTTGGCTTCTTTAAATGCTGATATTACAGGCATGAGCCACCACACCTGTCCTGAAACTTTCCTTTATGAAATGGGAAGTCAAATTGGATTTCTTTGAGAGTGAGCACTTTTGAATATGTCCATGTTAAACTTCTCGAGCTTTTGATAAATAGAACCAAAACCTTAAAGGCAAAAAATATAAAAACAATAACTCCACATTATTCCAGTAGGCATTATTCATTGTTTTTCTTAATTAATGCTTAATATTTTCCATTTTAAGTTCCATGTATACTATATAAAAACTGTAGTGAAAGAACTCCATGTTATCTAAAATTAAAACCCAACACACACACAGATATATAAATCTTGCTGTTGTAACTATGACCTCTTTTGTCATTAAAAAAGCATTTGATTTTTTCTGTACATGTTCCTCTTTTCCTCAACTATGCAAAAAATTGCAGTGGCTTTTGAAGGTTCTGCCATGTACAACTTAAAAAGCGTTTGTTCTGAATAGATTTATTAGAATTCATTTGCTTAATTTTTTTTTTTTTTACTAAAAATCAATAGCAACCACCACAACAAAAACACATTTTTTGGGTAACGTTTATTTAGAAAGAAAGTGCAGTTGTCACATACTATAATAGGTCTATGGGAATTCAATTTATAGTTATTTACTTTATTATAACACACACTTTAAAGTGGTCACCCAAGACCAAGTCCTCGGGTGCCAATCCCTGAAGAAGAAACGAACGATGAACATTGGCTGCGGGTGTCGCTGACGATATTGCTCTAGGGCCTCGTGAGGGCATCGCCGAAAGCTCTCACGATCACTCCGAAGGGATGAGTCCACTCCGTGGTTTTTTTTTTCTGATAAACTGAACTTTATGAAAGTTTTCATCAAAAGACACTATTGAAAGAGCAAAAAGACAAGCCACAGAGTGACAAAAGATATTCTCAATACATATACACAACCAAGGACTCATATCCAGAATAAAGAAATACAAAGAACAACAAGAAAAAGTCAGACAAGCCCACAGAAAATCTGGTAAAAGACTTGAATAGGCATTTCATGGAAAAATGTATCCAAGCGGGCAATAAACATTTAAAAAGTGATTTCATTTATTAGGCATTAGGGAAATAAAAATGAAAACTAAAACCACAGTGAGATTTCATTGCATTCTTTCAAAAGAATGGCTACTAAAAATCTATCTATCTATCTACCTATCTGTCTATCTATCTGTCTGTCTGTCTGTCTGTCTGTCTATCCATCTATCAATCTATCACCAGGCCTAACTCTGCTGCCCACGCTGGAAAACAGTGGCTCCATCACAGCTCACTGTAGCCTCGAACTCCTGGACTCAAGCAATCCTCCAGCTTCAGCCTCCTAAAGTACTGCTATTACAAGCATGAATCACTGCGCTCAGTCCCAATGACTAAAATTTATTTATTTTTTATTTTATTTTAAAAATTTATTTATTAATTATAAAGATATGGGGTACAATTCAGAGTTATGTATACAAACATGGATCATGCAGGTACCCTTGTTGATGAGATATGCCCCTCCCTCCCCTAGCAGTTTCCACCAACTGCCAGGCCCACCCCACCTTCCCCTGAGTTTTCCACTACGGTCAGTTGCTTTCTGATAGCATTATAATTGTGCAAGTTCCGCTTATGAGTGAGAACATATGGAACTCTGTTCTTTGTTTCTGTGATAAATCACTGAGTCTGAGCGACTCCAAATCCATCCAAGTTGTTGCAAAGTTCATATATTTGTTCTTCTTTATGGCTGCATAATATTCCATCAGGTATATGTACCCATTTTTTTTTAATCCAGTCCAGCTTTGATGGGCAACACGGTTGGTTCCATGTATTTTGCTATTGTGAATAGAGCTGCAACAAACATACATGTGCAGGTATCTTTTTTTTTTTTTATTAATCAGTATTTTTTATTATGGTTTTGTGGGGTACAGTTAAGGCTTAGGTGTACAATTACGTTTCATTCAGACACCCTGTTGATAAGAGGTGTTTTCCCATCCCAGACAGATATTTGTTACTGTTAATCCCATCCCCCTCCCCCCCAT
>NW_007246506.1:0-27062 GCF_000164805.1 Carlito syrichta
CAACATTCTTCTCAGACCTAGAACAGACAACACAGGAATTCATATGGAAACACAAACGTCCAAGAATAGACAGAACAATCCTCAGCAAAAAAAAACAAAGCAGGTAGTATCACATTACTAGACTTCAAACTTTACTATAAAGCTACAATCATCAAAACAGCTTGGTATTGGTATAGGAACAGGCATATAGATCAATGGAATAGAATTGAGATTCCAGAAGCAAAACCTCAATTTCTCAACCAACTCATCTTCAACAAGGCCTCCTCCACCTACCACTGGGGAGAGGAGAACCTATTCAGTAAATGGTGCTGGGAAAACTGGCTGACCACATGCAGAAGATTGAAACAGGACCCCTATCTATCCCTATTTTATTTTTTTATTTGTACTTTTTTCTCTTTCAGAATATATTGCAAATCCAGGAAAAATCTTGGTGATGGAAAGGTTTTCTTTTTGGTGATCAAAGTATTTAGTTGCAACCCTCACATCCCAATATGTATTCTTCTATTACCCTATTTTTAAAATCAAATTTAAAATTAATCTACTTTAGATTTGTGGAATACAAGTGAAGATTTATTACATAAGTAGACTACATTCAGGTAAAGTTTGGGCTTCTAAGTGGCTTTTACTGCCCCTGGATAACCTTTGTGTTGTCACATGTCCCCCATCCTCCTCCCACCCTCCCTGCCCTAGCAGTGCCCAGCAACTGCCAATCCCTTCCCTGTGCCAATGTGACTAATGATCAGGGCCCACTTATGAGTGAGAACATGTGGCATTCAGTTCTTTGCTTCTGTGATAGTTCACTTAGTATGATGGTCTCCAACTGCATCTAAGTTGCTGAGAAGGCCATGATATTGTTCTTTATGACTGTGTAACACTCAATCATGTATATATATGTACCACAGTTTCTTTGTCCAGTCCATTTTCGATGGGCAGCAGGATGTGTTTTCTCCTGTGACTAGTGCAGCAATAAACATGCATGTGCAGATGTCTTGGTAGAGCATTTGATATTCCTCTGGGTATATTCGCAAGAGAGGAATTGTTAGATAGTATGGAATATCAATTTTCAGTTATTTTAGGATTCTTCACACTGCTTTCCATAGAAGTTGAACTAACTACATTTTCACTAGTATTGTAGAAGTGTTCCCTTTTTCCACAGCTGTGCCAGCACCTATTGTTTTTGACTTATAAATGATAGCCATCCTTACTGAAGTTAGGTGGTATCTCACTGTAGTTTTGATTTGCATCTCTGGTAAATAGTGAGGCTGAGTATTGTTTCATGAGTCTGTTGGCTGCTTGTATATTTATGATAGTGTCTGTTCATGTTTTGGGCCCACTTTTCAATGGTGTTAGTTTTGTTTTTCCTTTCACTTCAGTTGAGTTATTTGTAGATCCTGGATGTAAAGCCCTTGTCAGATGCATAATTAGCAAATACTTTTTCCCCAACCTATGGGTTGTCTCTTTACTTTTTTGATGTTTTCTTTTGCTGTGCAAAAGCTTTTCAGCTTGATGAGGTACCACATGTCTATCTAAGCTTTTGTGGCATTCACTTTTGGGAACTTGGTCATGAATTTATTGCCTACTCTGATGTTCAAAACATTGTTTCCTGTATTTTCATCTAGGATTCTTATAGTTTGAGGTTAAACATGTAAATCCTTGATGCATTTTGAGTGGATTTTTTTATATAATGATAGGTAGGGGTCCAGTTTTATTCTTCTGCATGTGATTGGCCAGTTTTCCCAGTACATTTGCTACATATGGTCTCCTTTCCTCAATAATTGTTATTGGTGGCTTTGGCAGAAATGAATTGGTTGAGAGACCTTTTTTTTTTTTTTTTTCTGAGTTGGAGTCTCACTCTGTCACCCAGACTGGAGTGCAGTGGCCGCTCCTGGCCACCGCAGCCTCGACTTGCTGGGCTCCGGCGATCCTTCCACCTCAGCCTTCCGAGTAGCCGAAATTACAGGCGCGCGCTACCATGTTCAGCTAATTTTTTGATTTAGGTCTCGCTAAATGAGGTCTCGCTGCCCAGGCGGGTCTCGAACCCACGGGCTCAGGCAATCCACTCACCTCAGCCTCCCAAAGCGTGGGATTACAGGCTGAGCCACCGAGCCCGGCATGAGAGACCATTTTTTTACTTGCAGAATCTCTGTCCTGCTTCATTGGTCTATGTGCCTATTCCTGTACCAATAACATGCTGTCCTGACTACTGTGGCTTTGTAATAAAGTTTAAAGTCCAGAAGTGTGATGCCTCCTGCTTTGTTCCTTTTGCTGAAGATTGTTGTATGTATTCATGGTTTTTTTGGGGGGGGTTCCATATACATTTCTGTATTGTCGTTTTCAGGTCTGTGAAAAAAAGATGTCAGAAATTTGATGTATTACACTATTTTCTGTCGTTCAGCTTCCTAGAACTTTTGTGTGTTGTATGCACCTTGAAATATATATATATTTAAATATATTTTTTATTTTAAAATTGTGGGGTGCAGTTAAGGGTTAGGTATACAAATATGCATTCTAAGAATGGCAGGGACACCTGGATTGTAATAAATGTTCTTTGTGATGGTCCAAAAATTTATTATAAGAGAAACACAATGGTAATGTTTTAAAAATTATTTTAAAAATTTTCGTTACAAAAAAAATCAGCTTCTTGGTAACATTTCATCATTGACTGGGAAATAAGGGTGGAGTTTCAACTAAGTAACGAATTTATAATATAGTGTAGAACACACAAAAATCTAAAAAGAAGAAAATCAACCCCTTCTTCCCTATGGGAAAGAGAATAAAAGCAGGGATAGGACAGAGAGGACAATAAACATTATTTACTTGATTTATTTATCTCAGAATGGGGGTGTGGAAACATGAACATCCAGATAGAAATTATCTTAATTCTGAAAAAAGGGGTTGATTAGGACCACACTTCCCAGATATATCTTGGGAAGGTTGCAAAACTTATTTGGCAAATGCAGGAAGCTTATAAACTCACCAGAATAATTTTTTCAACACATAAAATAAAACACATAAGATTACAAATAAACCAAATATATCAAAATATAGGTATCAAAATATTATTCAAATATATTTGCATGGGTAATGCAAATGAATTTTATTAATACATTAAATAAGATTTAGCAACAAGTCTAATTATTATAAACTTAAATGACATATCAAGGTATCTTCGGACAGAATACTACAAAATGGCTGGCAGGAGGCATCTGGCACTCACTTCTTCCATGAAAAAGCTAGAACATCACACTTTAAATAGATTATCTAAGAAAGAAAGCTGAAATTTAAGAGAAAACTCCCAAGGCAAGGAGGAAGAAGGGATCAGTCAGGAGAGCCAAAATTATACAAAATGGGGAAAAGTTAAGTGCATTCCCTGTGGAACAAGACAAGGATTCCTACTTTTACCACTCCTATTCAACACAGTACTAGAAGTTCCAGCTGGAGCAATTAGGCATGAAAAAGAAAGAAAAGCATTCAAATTGGAAAAGACAAAGTCAAATTACTTTTGTTCACTGGGGACATAATCTTATACCTAGTAAATCCTAAAGATTTATTCAGAAAATTCCTAGATTTGAAAACAACTTCAGTAAAGTTTTAGGATACAATTTTTTTTTTTTTTTTTTGAGTTGGAGTCTCACTCTGTCGCCCAGACTGGAGTGCAGTGGCCACTCCCGGCCACCGCAGCCTCGACCTGCTGGGCTCTGGCGATCCTTCTGCCTCAGCCTTCCCAGTAGCCAGAATTACAGGCATGCGCTACCACGCCTGGTTGATTTTTTTTTATTTATTGTAGTGATGAGGTCTCGCTGCCCAAGCAGGTCTCGAACCCGCAAGCTCAGGCAATCCACTAACCTCAGCCTCCCAAAGGCGCGGGATTACAGGCTGAGCCACCGAGCCTGGTTTAGGATACAAAATTAATACACAAACAGTTGCATTTCAATACAGCAATAATACTCAAACTGAGAACCAAATCAAGAATTCAATTCTGTTTATGATGGCCATAAAAGTAAAATATTTAGGAATATATTTAACTAAGTAGATGAAAGACCTCTACAAAGAGAACTACAAATACTGGTGTTGAAAGATGCAGATGGCACAATAAAGTGGGAAAACATCCCATATTCATGAATCCAAAGAATCAGTATTGTTAAAATGACTGTACTGCCCAAAGCAACCTATAGATTCAATGCAATTCCTATCAAATTGCCAATATCATCTTTCACAGAACTAGGAAAAAATTCTAAAATTCATATGAAACCAAAAAAGACCCAAAATAGTCAAAGCAATTCTAAGCAAAAAGAGCAAACATAAAACAAACATCCAGACAGGATGTTTAAGGCATCATATTACCTGACTTCAAACTATACTGCAAGGCTTTAGTAACCAAAACAGTGTAGTACTGGTACAAAAATAGACACATAAATCAATAGAATAAGAAGCCCATAAATAAAGCCACACATCTACAAACAACGGATCTTTGACAATATCAACAAAAATAAATAATGGAAAAGATGTCCTGTTCAATAAATGGTCCTGGGAAAACTGACTAGCCACATGCAGAAGAATGAAATCGGACTTCTATTTAAATGCATTTTGGAATTTACAAAAATTAACTCAAGATAAATTACAGACTTAAATGTAAGACCTACACTATAAAAATTTAAAGGTAAATCTAGGAAAAACTCTTATGGACATGCACCTGGGACAAAGAATTTATAACTAAGACCGCCCAAAAAAAAAATGCAACAAAAATAAAAATAGACACATGAAACTTAATTCAGTTAAGGATATCTGCCCAGTGAAAGAAAACCTAACAGAGTAAATAGAGCACCCACAGAATGGGAGAAAATACTTGCAAACTATGCATCTGACAAAGGACGAATATCCAGAATCTCTAAAGAACTTAACAAGTAATAAGAAATAAATCTCCATTAAAAAGTGGTCAAAGGACATGAACAGACACTTCTTAAAATAAGATATACAAGTGACCGAAAAACACATGAAAAAAATCTCAACATCACTAATAACCAAAGAAATTCAAATTAAAACCGCAGTAAGATATCATCTCAAAAAATTAGGGGTGTTGGTGAGGATGAAGAGAAAAGAAAACACCTATACTCTGCTGTTGGGAATGTAAATTAGTTAAACTCTTATGGAAAATAGTATGGACATTTCTCAAAGAACTGAAAATAGAACTATCACCCGACACAGCAATCTTACTACTGGCTATTTACCCAAAGAAAAAGAAAAAGCTTTTTCATAAGGTCACTGGGACCAAAGAGAGGCCCAAGTTTCACCTGTACAATGACCACTTACCTTCCTAATTCCGAATTGTACCCCCACAAGTTAAAAAAAAAAAGATACCTGCACTTGTATGTTTATTGCAGCACTATTCACAATAGCAAAGTCATGAATCAACCTAAGTGTCTAACAAGTGTCTATCAATGGTTGACTGAATAAAGAAAGTGTGATTATAGAGCTCATACACACACACACACACACACACACACACACACACACACCATGAAATATGATGCAGCCATAATAAAAGATAAAATTATTTCCTTCACAGTAACGCAGATGGAGCTGGAAGTCATTAACCTAAGTGAAATAATTCAGAAACAGAAAATTAAATACAGTACGTTTTCACTTATAATTGGGAGCTAAACAATGGGGGAAACATGGACATAAAGATGGCAATGATAGAACACTGGGGAATTCACAAGAGATGGGCAGGGTGGGAGGTGGAAAAACTACCTGTTGGATACTATGTTCACTATATGTTTGATGTGTTCACTAAGCCCAAACCTTACTATTATGCAATATACTCATGTAACAAGCCTTTACATGTAACTCCTGAACCTAAAAAAAAAAAGAAAATAATAAAAAAGAAAAAAGGTGCCGGGCTGGGTGGCTCAGCCTGTAATCCCGCACCTTTGGGAGGCTGAGGTGAGTGGATTGCCTGAGCCCGCGGGTTCGAGACCCACCTGGGCAGCGAGACCTCATCTCTACAATAAATCAAAAAATCAGCTGGGCGTGGTAGCGCCTGCCTGTAATTCCGGCTACTCGGAAGGCTGAGGCGGAGGGATCGCCGGAGCCCAGCAGGTCGAGGCTGCGGTGACCGCAAGCAGCCACTGCACTCCAGTCTGGGCGACAGAGTGAGACTCCAACTCAAAAAAAAAAAAAAAAGAAAAAGAAAAAAGGCTGATATGATACATTGGTAAGTTTAAACTTCATTTTATTTTCCTGCTTATTTGCTTTTTCAATTATACATTATTATAAATATTGTTGAAAAATATATGAAGAATTATAGGAAATGTATAATGTGTATTTATTTTGCATATGTGAGCGTATAGTAGGAGCAAATTTTCCTCTCTAGTCCGTGTGGATATAGATCACATCGAAGATGTCATAGGTTATTTTAATAATTATTTCTATTTTTCCATGACAAGCTCTGTACTCATTTCCTTGTCCTGTCAAAATAAATTACCACAAATTTGGTGGCTTAAAGTTTATTCTCTCATAGTAGTTCTGGAAGTCAGACATCTAAAATAATGGTGTGCCGGGCTCGGTGGCTCAGCCTGTAATCCCGCGCCTTTGGGAGGCTGAGGTGAGTGGATTGCCTGAGCCCGTGGGTTCGAGACCCGCCTGGGCAGCGAGACGTCATCTCTACAATAAATCAAAAAAATCAGCCGGGCGTGGTAGCGCATGCCTGTAATTCCGGCTACTCGGAAGGCTGAGTGGAAGGATCGCCGGAGCCCAGCAGGTCGAGGCTGCGGTGGCCGGGAGCGACCACTGCACTCCAGTCTGGGCGACAGAGTGAGACTCAACTCAAAAAAAATAAAATAAATAAATAAAATAAAATAAAATAAAATAAAATAATGGTGTTAGAAAGACTGTTCTCTCTCCCATACTTCTAGGGGAGGATTTTTTTTAATCTCCTCTGATTTGGTACCTTCAAACATCTATTAGCTTGTGGCTGCATAACTCCAGTCTCTACCTTCATATTCACATGGCCTCCTTCTCTTCTCGTATCTCTCCTTTATGTCCCTCTTATAAGGATATTTATTATTGGATTTGGGGCCCTGGAGCAGAACTCTGAAGTGATTGTGTTATTGGATAAATAGTTCTGTAATAGACAGACTTGCAGTGGTAGAAGATAGAAAAATATTTAGAAAGCATTTTAAGTCACTGCTTCTAATTATTTTACAGCTGCCATGCTATTCAGGCTTTTTATTTCTTCTTATGTTAATTTTGGGAATTTATATTCCATTACAATTTTATTTATTTTGTCGAAACTTTCAAAATGTATTAAAACCTTTTAGGCCTTGATCTTAATAAAGAATAATTTCTATGCAGTGAAATGAAGGTATTAAAGGGTGTAGTTTAATGAGCTTTATCAGATGTATAAGCCAGTATACCAAATCCCAATCAAGAAGTAGAACATTTCCATTACCCTAAAAATCTCCCTAGGCCTCTTCCTAGGCAATCTCCTTACAAAGAGACAGACACGATTTTGATTTCTATAACTATAACTTAATCTTGCCTATTCTAGGACTTCATACAAATGTATTCATATAGTACATGCTTTTATGAGTCTGGCTTCTTTCCTTCAGTGTAATCTTTTTGAGATTCATCCATATTGTTTGTGTAACAGTTTATTCCTTTTTATTGGTGACTGTCATTCTATCGTACAGCTATATCAAAGTTGATCCCCTCTTCTGTTGATGGTTGCTTCCAGTTTGACAATAGACATCCTCATACAAGAGTTTCTGTGAACAAATATTTTCATTTCTCCAAGTAGATACTTTGGAAGTATAATGTCTGAGTCATAGGTAGATGTAATACCTGAGTCATAGGTAGATAAAAGGTAAACTGAATAAGAAAAATTCAAATGTTTTTCAAAGTTGTATCATTTTATAGCTAGTTTAGAAATGCATGAGAATTCTAAACACTCAATATCCTCACCAATATCTACATTAGTCAGTTTTCACTGCCTGCTGGCTTGTGGTAGTCTTAAAGCTGTTTCTTTGTACATGTTGTTTATTCTTTTTCTCAAGCTGCTTTTAAGATTTTCTCTTTCTCTTTGGTCTGCAGTAACTTGACTATGATGTACCTGGACACAGCTTTCTATATTCTACTTGGAATTTGTTAAGCCTTTGGATCAACGTATTAACACTTTTTGTCAAAATTTTTAAAATATTAGCCATTAATTTTAAGATATGTTTTCTGCTTCTTTCTTTCCTCTCTTTATTGAACTCTAAATACAAGTATGCTAAACCGATTAATAATTTCCAGAAGTTACTAATGGTCTGTTTATTTTTTTCTCCCTTTTTGCACAGTGTCCTTCAGGTGAACATTTTCTATTGGTCCATCTTTAAGTTCACTGAATCTTTCTTCTACAATTTGCTTTAAGACCCATTTAATAAAATTTGTTTTTAAATATAATTTTAAATTTTAAAATTTTAATTTGACTCTTGTATTTTAGAACTTCCATTTTGGTCCCACAATACATTTTTTTGCACTTTTTACCCATCTTTTCCTATAAATTGCTTAACATATTTTTCATAGTTATGTTTAATGTTGGATTCACTAAATCTCATATTAGGACTCTTCTCATTATACTTATATTGACTTTTGTTCTTGGCAATGGGACATATTTTCCTGCTTCATCACATATCTTCTAATGTTTTATTGTATTATAAATATTGTGTGTTAAATTGCAACATAAAATTTTTAATTTGTTTTGCTTCTTTGACACAGAATGCAACCCACTGCCCCTGTTTGGCAGTTAAGTTACACATGCTAGAATTCAGAATGTTTAGTCAAATAGAGCATGTGCCACCCCACAGCATTGAGTCACCTGTGATCGGTCACGCTCTGGCTTTCCACATTCATTGCTGCCTTTTTAAAATCATGACTGTATTTGAGGTGAGAGAAAGTTGGCCTGTAGTTTGGGATATTTTTGTTTCACCTCTGGATTCAGTTTTGTCAGGGCTTCAAAATAGAAGCGACGCATGAATATGTGATTTCTTTCTACTTATCAGCTTTTCTTCTATGGCTGAATTCCTGATAAAATTTAGATAGAGAAACTTATTTGACTGAGTAATTTGTTTTTTGCTTGAAGTTTTCCAGATTCAGATATTTCTGTCATCTCTGTGTCATCTAAAGCTCAGCTGTCTTCTTTTTAACCCTGTAGAGTCTTTCTCTCCATCGAAGGCAGGTCCCCACCTTCACCCATCCATATCCAGACCAGGAGCCATCCCCTAGGTAGGGAAGTTGCCATGGCACTCTCTCCAACTAGGCAGCACTTGTTTTTCTCTGGAGTTCAGTTCTCCAAGGCCTTATTATGTCTGCCATTCTTTGTTAAATCCTCGAAAGCAGATGTTTACTTTATTCATTTTGTTGATATTGTTGTTCTTACAATGACTTGGAAAGACGTTTTGATTGTTCCCTATGAAAACCAGAAGAGGAAGCCGGCTAGATATTCACCTTTGAACTTACATTCTATTCAAGGTTTTAGATTTCTTTTATAAAATTTCCCCTACATTGGCTAGGCTTTAGGGTTCACATGTTTAGATCTCCCCTGAATGAATTAAAACACTTTATTTAGAGTAGGGTTTTTAAAATCAAGGAGATAGGAAGATAGACATAATATGAATATAAATCCTGCATAAGAGCTGAATTAAACATTGTTTCTCTCCACTATCTTTTCACCCTCTCTTCTGCCATCTTCTATCACTTTCTCTCTATTCAAGAAGCAGAAATACAGATAAGAGTAAGATGTCATAACACTAAAAAGGCTCAGAAAAGCAAGGAAGAAGCAATGTTAGAGGCAAGAAGTTTGTATGGACATTAGAGAAAGAAAATGCAGTTTTGAAGTATACCTAACTTGACATTATAAAATAAATCTCTAGAAAATTTAGATGTCAAAATTAAATTCATATGTTAAATTTTATCATCTTTCCTTTTGAATCAAAATGACAGCAAGATGAAGAGAAGATGCAGGCACTCCACAGGGAGTTTGGTAGTAAAGAGGGTAGAGAAAGGTAAAGTTGTGGCAAAGGGGCAAGAAGAGAACTTCATTAAAAAGTCCTAGCCGGGTTTGGTGGCTCAGCCTGTAATCCCACGCCTTGGGAGGCTGAGGTGAGTGGATTGCCTGAGCCCGCGGGATTGAGACAGAGTGAGATTTCAACTCAAAAAAAAAAAAAAAAAAGTCCTACCCCAAACCTCCATCACTGTTTTGATCTTGTAACTAATTCTCCTTTGCCTCTCTTTTCTCCCAGCCTGGAGAATTTGTTTAAAGTTATAAATATCCTGCTCAACACATTTCTTTATTTCCACACACTTCCTCCTTGCTCCCCAGCCCACCCTACACACAACTGGAAATCAGTTTAGAGATCTCTTCAGCTCTCCCTGACAGACCCAAACTGCATACCAAGTATTGCCACCTTACTGCTTTTCAAAGGTTTTTGGATTATATTCACAAATAGAAGTTCATAGTATATACTAAAATCAACTCAATTTTGAATTCATCAGCCCAAATCCCTATGTGTTTCTATTATAATTCTTCCCTCCAGCATAAATAATTCTTCTGCTTTTAACAAATCTTTGCAGCAGGTCTGCAGCATCACAAGCTTTAGATATCCTCTGATATTATTTTTAAATCTTCTGAGCTATCAATGGTCCCTGGCAACTCTCTGCCAAGCAATCGTTTTAGTTCTGACAATCTATGGATAGCTGAAACTGCACAGATCAAAATAAGAATAAGGGACATCCTTAGTTATTCCAGCAAATCCTAAGGGGGAAATGAGTGTGCTATCCTGAGGCACCACCATGGATTAGTAGGTTTTATCTAGCTAAGCGTGATGGCAAATAGAACCATTCACACTGGGGAAATCTCTCAAAAATATTTTACTACTTTGAACTATTTCTCTGCTCTATGATAGGTTAGGTAGGCTTTCTAATTCTGCTCACAGTCTAGGAGTTTTGTTACTTAAAATTTTCTCAGGAATTGCAATAACAAGACTAAGACTTATCTCTTCATACTAAGGCCTTGAACTTTTTGGGTAAAGAGTCAGGTTGACAGCAAATGGCCCTGTATCCATGGAAGGCAATATGTGGAGAATGTGTCAAAAGCACAAAATGAGTTATCTTATTTTTCTTTCCATGAAAACATTTCAGAATTTAAATATATTAGAAGTTATCTTCTAGATTATAGTAAACAGATTCTGTAATGAGCCTTTGCTGTCTTTTTGGCAACCTTCCTTTTTCTTTCTGGTTATAGGCATCTGGATTTTCTTTTGGAGAATTACTTCTCCACTATTTGTAGTCTTGGTGAGACAGTCAGTCAAGTACACTGACCTCCCCTAGGGACAAGTGTCATTCATTCTAGTCCATCTGGACATTTAAACATTTAAGTCTCAAGCCAATGTATGAAAGAATAGAAAACAAAAACCCTTTGAAGAAGTTACTTGTCATCCACACCATGCTGATGAAATTGTCATTCAACTTCTGCTATCCAACTTCTCTGAGCTGTACCTATTGCTACCTTGCTGAGACTGGTTCTTCCCACTGCTGTCACTGATTTTGGTGTCCTCCCTTATCCTTATAATTAATTGCCTTTTGGTTAAATTATCAAGTATTTGTTTATATTGTTTGTAACCAAAGAAGCACAACTTAAACAAATGTACCAAGTCAATTAGATGGTAGATGATTTTACGGGTAATCACCTATTCCATAATACACCTCTTCTTATTGCAATATTTATTTTAATATTTAGATTAAAGTTCTGAAAGAGCTGCAATGACAAATAACAGCTGAAACTCATTACCATTCTCAAGGAAACAATAGGAATCATAAGTCAATACTTTGTGAGACTGAAATGAGATGTAAAAGATTTAGTCAGAAAACAATCCTCAAGCAGCAACAGCAATCTTCTTTGCAGAGAAAATGATGGATCAGTAAGGCAGTGCAATTCTGGTGTCCCTAAATCCAGATGGGTTTAGAACTAGGATTGCAAACTGAAATATCTCTATGAAATGAGCAATGATGCAAATGGATGAGTCATCTGGGATGCTTCTCACTTCCATGAAGAATTATAATCTAGCTGATTTTTCTTCTTCAACCTCTTCGGTTTCGCTTTTTGGCTTTACCTCTGATAGAGATATGAGCCCAAAGACATATTGCTCAGCTAAGGAACACACCAATGCCAGTGCAATGACAAATAGCAACTGAAACTCACCATCATTCTCAGGGAAACAATAGAAATCATGAAAACTCAGAACTGGAGGGCATACGCTCTTTAAGTATAGTTCTGGCCAATCACTGCTTGGCAGAAAGACTGGTTCAACATTATCTTTTGATGTTTTAAAAGTAGTCAGAAATAGTAATGATTTTATTAAATGTACAATAAGCTCTTTATTATATATTGGTAATTAATTTGATTAATGTATATTTGGTCATCTCAAGAAAACGAATGTACATTCTGTTCTTGACCTATATGAGAAGCTGGACTGTGATATTTGATGTAGATTTGAGGCATGTAATACCGTTATTAAGCATATCATTTTAGCAAATAATTTTTTTTTACAAATTAAATTAATAATCCAGAACAGGCCACCTCGGTCATGGAATAAATTCCCAGGCATGACCTAACAGGATCCTTCAGGGTCCAGCAAGTAATGGGGGACAGGCAGAGAAGGAAAAATTCTTGTGTTGCTAGTAGCACAGGAGAGCATATTGATGCACTATCTAGGTCAGAAAACCAAGTCATACTTGACTTTGCAGGTGGTTCAGTTACCCTTTTATGTATAGAGACATATTAAAGAAAATTTAATATTGATATTCAAAATTTATGCAGCTTATTCATCTCTGATTTTGAAATGTCCAAAGGTAAAAAAGGAATGTTGCCTTAATGTCAAGTTGCTTTTAGACTATTTCATTTTACTGCATGCATTACCTAGAAAAATGAACCACTGTTTTGCCACTGAGCATCTTCAAACTTAGAAAAGAGTAAGATTGACATCACTGTTCAGATCCATTAGTCAAACTACAGTGGCTTTGGACAGGTATTTTGGAAATACATCAGCCTCATTTACACCCAACAACAACAGACATGGACATTTTTCTGCTGTGACAAGAAGTTCCCAGATACTACAGCAGAAAATGGTTTTTGATACGCACTGTTTTTAAAAAAGGGATTAGAAGTGGGAAGTAAAGTGACCAATGAAATTTCTATGTCCCAATGAATATAGAGAAGAAAAAAAGCTTTACTTAGGAGCTAGATTAAAATCAATAAAGGAACAAAAGGATACAGGAAGAAATCGACCAGTATGAGAAACACAAATCTTCCCCCAAAAAAACATACCACATAGATCTTAGTATGTCTAAGAAAGTACAGGAATCTACTTATTCTTAGAAATTATCATTCCAATGAATCTCACTACTTGTTTATTAGTTTTATTAGTTTTATGTGATCATTTTCTTATACTCCAGGCATCCTACATATCCACATTTACAATAAACATAATTGATTTAGATTCTGGAAATGAAAGAATTTGCTCACTTTATTTTCCCTGCCCATTTATGCACTGAAGCAGTGTCATGTGCTTATGAAGTCTAATGTGTGTCTTATGCGATTTAACTCTGGATTGATCTTATTTTCCCAGACTTCTATTATTGGGTGAAATAAGGAAATATTTCACCCAGTAATAGAAGCCTGGGAAAATAAGATCAATCCCAGAGTTAAATCGCATAAGACACAGGAAGACATCCGAGCAGCCAACAGACACATGAAGAAATGCTCAACCTCACTAATCATCAGGGAGATGCAAATCAAAACCACACTGAGATACCACCTAACTTTAGTCAGAATGGCAATTATCAGTAACTCAAAAAATAACAGTTGTTGGAGAGGGTGTGGCGAAAAGGGAACACTTCTACACTGTTGGTGGGAGTGTAAACTAGTGCAATCTCTGTGGAAAGCAGTGTGGCGATTCCTAAAAGCTCTAAACATCAACCTCCCATATAACCCTGCAATCCCCCTACTGGGAATATACTCTGAAGAACTCAAATCACTCTATCAAAAAGATACCTGCACACGTATGTTTATCGCAGCAGTGTTCACAATAGCAAGAACCTGGAATCAACCATACTGTCCATCAAAAGAGGACTAGATTTTAAAAATGTGGTACATATACACAATGGAATACTATGCAGCCATAAAAAGGAACAAAATCATGAATTTCGCAGCAACCTGGATGGAACTAGAGTCTATAATTCTGAATGACATCTCACAGAAACAAAGATCTGAGTATCACATGTTGTCACTCATATAGTGGACCTTGATCATCCAACGCACTACCATAAGAAAATGACTAGGCTGAGGCAGAAGGATCGTGGGACCCCAGCAGGTCAAGGCTGTGGTAACCGGGAGCAGGCCACTGCACTCCAGTCTGGGCGACAGAGTGAGACTCCAACTCAAAAAAAAAAAAAAGAAAATGACTGACAGTGGTGGGAAACTATGCGGGGGAAGGAGGATGGGACTAATGGTAGTAAACATCTGTCTGGGGACGGGGAGATGCCTGTTATCAACAAGGGGGCCTGAATGAAGCATATTTGTATACCTAACCCTTAACTGTACCCCACAATATCACAATAAAAATATTGATTTAAAAAAAAAGAAAAGAAATATTTCCTTATGAGAATAAATTATATTTCTTATTAACTACAGAAAAGTTATATTATAATAATTTATTTGATTATATAATGGCAATGTGCAGGTATTATGTTCATTATATCATTTAAATTTTAACTCTCATATAAAAAATCAGTTAAATCATGACATGTTACCCTGTTTTTCCATTTGAGAAGACTATGATACATAGAATTTAAATAACTGCCTTAATAGTATACATTTTATAGGTATAGCAGTTAGAATTTAAGCCTGCTGGTTTCCAAATTGAACATTTTTTACTTGCCTAAGACAGAATAAGTGAGAGTTGACCAATGAGAGGGGATTATTGTTCTATGATAGTCAGCATTTAAATCTTTATGGTAGTCCAAGGTTAAGGTAGGCATGCCACAGGCCAAGTAAAATATTTCCCTTTGTAGATATACATACCAGGGACTTAAGAAAAGGAAGTACTTTTTGTGTGTACTTCTACCTTCATCCCACAATGTACACAACATAATGGTCTTTTACCAGAAACAGTCTGGTGATTGTGCCCTGATCAAACATCAGTGTCACTAAATATAGGGAGTTTGGGGAGACCCTGATAATAATTCAGTAGCAGCTTTGGAATATCTAGAAAATAAGGTCCTAGGTGTGGCAATCTGGCTAGAATGGGCAACTAGGGAACTTGTCTTGAACCTGAAGTTGCATGAAAGAACAGTTTGTGTTTAATGCTTGTTGTTGTGGAGTCATTTGGAAGTCAATGGGAATCAAGAAGAGCTAAGACACTTCAAAGCCCATCTTCCCACTCCAGTGACCTAAAGAAAGAGCAGTGAGTGGGGAAAATCCCTGGACAGGGAAAAGGGGTGACAGCCACAGAATGACTTGGAGAGGCTCTCAGATGAGCAGTAAAAAGCACAGATTGACTTTGGAAGATAGATAAAACAGAGATTTTAGGGAAGGGACAGGACCGGACAAGGCCTAGACACACAGCTGGCATTATCTCCAGGGGCAGTGTGAAGGAAGACACAGCAAGAAAGAGCTGGCCATCAGTGGGAAACAAACCATTGGAGGGTGGTCCGATGTTATCAGATTCTGACAAACTGTTGAAGAGACAGATGGCCTCCCTGTGCAGTGCAGAAAAATCCAAATGATGCTGGGGCAAAGAGGCAAATAAACAGCATAGAGGACATTTTGGCAATGTGTAAGCCAGCCATGAGTGGATAAAGCAATACCTGTGGAAAATATGTCGCTTTTCTTTTTCTTAATGGGATGTGAGACAAAGGGGACAAAGTAAATTTCTTTTCTTCTTCACATCTCATTTTCTTTACAGAATCTGTCCTTTTCCCCAACAAGCATTAAAAATGAAGTCAATTAATAAAAATATCTCAGATGTCCTATGCTCTCATTATCTCCCAAAGGGATTAAGTTTGTTTGCTTTAGGTTATAAATTTTTTAAAAAGAATTGTCTTACTAAAGATCTGAAACCAGTTTGGAATAGAGTTAAAAAAAAAAATAGAAGTGCACTGTAGGTTCATTCACATTTGCATGCCACTGCTGCTCAGGGTTACAAGAATCCAGCTCAACTCTTTCCACCTTCCTCAGGAAGTATCTTTATTCCTGTTGACAGCAGGATTAATGGCTGTGCTCAGAAGAAAACCAACTGTCAAAAAAAGTTTGCTTCTTGTAGTTGTCTTCCCTTTCTTTGTGCTGTGTAAGCTTTTCTGGTTTTTGCTTTTTGTTGTTGTTTCCCCCTGGTTTAGATGGTGTGGTTGTTCAGGATTCTTCATGGCAGACCAGGGAACCTTCATGGCAGACCAGGGAACCTGCAAGTTTAAGCAGAAAGGGATTCATAAAATGTGTAGGTGGTTCAGAGAATCTTTGGAAGACTGAAGAAACAGATTCTAGCCTGAGATTCTAGAAATACCTGCCATGTTCACAATGGGCAATGGGCCACAAAAATGCTGCTACTTCTGCCACATTGGAAGTCCCAAACTGCCAACACTAAAATCTTGTGGTATATATAGGATTAGCAAAGTAGATTCGTACAGTCTCTTCAAATCCTAGTAATTATAGCTACCATTCATTGGAGAAATTCTATGAAATGGAAAGAAATCTTATGTTATGAAGACTGAAGAGAGATTAAGAAATCATTTCTAATCTCTTGGTTTAATACAGCCAAGTGTCTAGACTGATGTGGCCTTTTCAGCACCTGGATATGTTTTGAGATGCTCACATCCTCTTATACCATTTATAGTCTCATGAAGCACCCAGCTCAAAATCAATCTAAACCAAAGTAACCAAGAAAAATAATTCATTTTGCTAACTATGCTAGTATGTGGCATTGGGGCTGATGGATTATGGAATGACCTGTGCAAATCTAAGTCTAGAAGCGAGTGAGGGCATAACTCTATGGCACCAGCCAGGGCCTCCGCCTCCCTCATACCTGCAACTTCTTCTGCATCAACAGAACCTGCAACCAACACTTTAGTAGACTTCCTGGAGTCTGTGACTCAAGATCAGGAGCCACTGATCTTATTCAGACTACCACAGTGGAAACCACCAATCACTTAGTCTTTCTCTTGTAGAGGTTTGTTACATACAATAGCCATAGTTTTGACTTCAACTTTTGTTAGATTTTGGACCCATTTTTCTTTGTAAATAACTAAGTAATGCTGAATTTTCTAGGCTATATACAGGTGAGAACCACTATATCCTTGCACAGTGAATAGATTAAAAAGGAGATGATGATGTTGGCTAACATGATGTTGGAATAGGGTAACTTCAAAATGGTTTTAATAAGATGTTTGGAGGTACTTTGTGATTTTTATTTGCTGGGCTGCACCTGTCCCTTTTCTGTGAATAATTAAGAGTTGATAGTCCATGGAACTCCACAGCATCTCCTATGGTGAACTGTGCTCACCTGGGGTGACAAGTTACTGAGAGAAGAACGAACTATCAATAATGGTTTTATATTTTTAAAACAATAATTTCCTCTTACTCCAGACAGAAGCAACATGCTGTGCAAAATTATACATCATGTAGCAGCAGCTGAGAAGTCAACATATATCACTATCAATGCTGCCTCTGCAACAGCCAAAAAAATTACCATATCTAACAATAATTTTTACTTTAACAGAGAGAACAGGAACACAGAAAGAAACCAACTTATTCTTATAAATGGCTGGTTTAACACATAGTGAACAAATTGATGTGTAAATTGGCTTTGATGAATGATTGTGTTAAATGTGGTTATTTATTATGAGTTCCATTACATAAATTGGTTGCAAAATTATAACAAATGTTCTTTATTAATCTTACCTTCTCCATGGCTAGAGAATGACTCAAGGCAATTATCTTTCATAGAATTCAGTGCCATTAGTGCTAATATGCTGAGGAGGACATACAAGTTCTAATAATAGGCAGACAATAGAAACATGCCTTGTCTTTGCTTCCTTTATGGGATATGATATTTCTTATACAATCTACTTCATCTCCAATTAAACCCCACAAGTTGTTAGTTTCGGGTATTTTTGCAGTAACAGCCGTTGTAGGTGTAAGAAATATCTTACATATTATGTTTTTCATGGTATGACATTTGAAATTCAAACAGATGGCATAGATTCTAGTCTTGAGGAACTTCAAGTTTAACCAAGATGGCTCAGGTACTTTCAGGCCACATTTGGCTCTTTCATAGGAGCTTCAAGCATTTCCTCTGTGGTCCAGTGACAGATTGCAGAACTGTCTCCATTTTTTCCTCTTCAGAATGGGACATAAATCACGGGAAAATAGTGACTTTCTGGGAAAGAAAAGAAAATATTTCTTCCAATAACACTCTTGTGACCTGACTTTCAACCAGAATCAATGATGTAAAGAGTTGTCTGAGTAGATAACCCAGAGTCATTTCTTACTTATCAGGCACCACTTTGCTTGGTTATTAACTTTTCAGTCACCTGCTTCTCATCTTTCTGTCCCCTGTGGACATGTTCTTGTATTTTTAACTCTCTCTACATTCCTAAGATGGCAAAATCCAAAAAAAGAAAGAAAAATAATTCATTCAGTTAACTATGTATCTCTGGCTACAGACTGAAGGTGAAGTCAAGTGGTGCATGTGAGGAGGTAATTATAAAATCAATACTATATAAATCAATAGCAGTGCAAATGTATAGTCTGAAAAATTCACAGTCAGATAGTATGGATGCATTTTTTTATTATTGAATTTTATCAAATGCCGCTGATTTGTGAGCTCCTGAGCTAGAAGCTGGGTGCTAAAGTGGGGTGAGACGGGAAGAAGTCTACTACATAAACATTAACCAGCAGCCGGGCAGCTTCAAATGTGCCTCATCTTGATGCCAGTTGTTTATCACTGATATGAATGCGTCTAGAGCTTATCGGTTAGGATTTAGTTCATCAATGAAAGGATGTTAAAAAAATTACAGTCCTAAATAAAACAAGTTATAGTTTTTTTCACTTTCAGTTGAATATCTGAATATGTAAACCAGTGCTAGTATGAGTTTTCCTCTATCTTGCTAAGTGATTGGGTGTGGACTCTTTTCCCAAATTCACTTTATGGTGCAAAGTGGTTGTGTCAGCTCCACATCTCATTTCTCCATTTGAGACAGTAGGATAAAGAAAAGGAATGAGAAGAGCAAACTCCCTCCCTTTAAGGATATTTACTGGAAGTTGCAAAGACAATTGTACAGTTGCCTAGACATGTACATATAATTAGCCAGATTTAGTCATAAAAGAGACCAGAAAATAGAGTCTTTATTTCAACTACCACATGCTCAGCTAAATATTGTATATCCTGAAACTTTCAGTCAGGATATAGAATGCTATAAAGAGCATCATTTCCATTCTTACAGCAACAACTACAACTGTAGCAGTATTAGTAGAAACACCAAACAAATCTGAAAATTTATAACTTTTATTGAACCCAGCAGAGAACTAATAAGTACCAACTAACATGAAATCTAATAAAAATCAGACACATAACTTGAGACATGGGCAATTGCTGACCTGGGATAGATATTATTTGTCACAGGTAAGAAATATTGAGCTTAATTTTTAAATACATTTCTAAAAGTCAACCATGGACTGAAAAGAGAATGCAGAGCCTTGGATGGCACAGACACAGGAGAATTTCACTCATCACAGACTTTTTTTGCAAAGGATCTGGTGCTTAAACAAAAGATCAGCAAGAGTCCTGAAAATATGTCCTTTATGAAGAAGTCCTGGAGCAGCAGGGGACACTGGGGAGAACACAGATTACTCTCCCCAAAACAAAAGAGTTAAACTTCTGAAAAGAGGGCAATAAAACCCTCACCATCTTCCTAATCAGAGAAGTGAAAGAAACTACAAAACGCTGCTGAGAGAAATCAAAGATGACACAAACAAATGGAAAAATATTCCATGCTCATGGATTGAAATAATAACATTGTTAAGATGTCCCTTCTACCCAAGGCAATCTACAGATTTAATGCAATACCCATTAAATTACCAGCAGCATTCTTCTCTGACCTAGAAAAGACAATATAGGAATTCATATGGAAACATAAAGGACCACAAATAGCCAAAACAATCCTCAGCCAAAAAAAAAAAAGTGGGAAGTATCACACTCCCAGACTTTAAACTGTATTATAAAGCTACAATAATCAAAACAACCTGGTATTGGTACAAGAACAGGCATATAGACCAATGGAACAGGATAGAGATTCCAGAAGTAAAACATCCATTTCTCAATGAACTCATCTTTGACAAAGTCTCCACCATCACCACTGGGGAGAGGAAAGCCTATTTAGTAAATGGTGCTGGGAAAACTGGTTGACCACACGCAAAAGATTAAAACACGACCCCTACCTATCACCATACAAAAAATCAACTCTAAATGTATCAAAGATCTAAACATAAAACCTCAAACTATAAGAACAGCAGAAAACACAGGAAAAACCCTTATGGAAGTTGGAACTGGCAACCAATTCCTGATCAAAACCCCAAGTGCCCATGCCATAATAGATAAGATCGACAAGTGGGACCTCATCAAACTGAAAAGCTTCTGCAAAGCAAAAGAAATCATCAAGAGTGAGGAGACAGCCCACAGACTGGGAAAAAATATTTGTCACCTGTTTATCTGACAAAGATGTGCATCTATGATATACAAGGTACTCAAACATGATGAAAAGAAAAAAACACACAGTTCCATTACAAAGTGGGCAAAAGATATGCATAAACACTTCTCAAAAGAAGACATATGAGCAGCTAACAGATTCATGAGAAAATGCTCAGCTTCACCAGTCATCAAAGAAATGCAAATTAATACTACACTGAGATACCACCTAACTCCAGTCAGAGTGACCATCATCAATAGCTCACAAAACAATAGATGCTGGAGAGGATACAGAGAAAAAGGAACATTTCTACGCTGTTGGTGGGAGTGTAAACTAATCCAGCCTTTGCGGAAAACAGTTTGGTGATTCCTAAAAGATCTAAAAATCTACCTTCCATACGACCCCACAGTCCATCGATTGAATATATACCCAGAGGAACTCAAATAGCTCTATGAAAAAAGATACCTGCACACGCATGTTTATTACAGCATTATTCACAATAGCAAAAACATGAAATCAACCATACTGCCTATCAAAAAAGGACTAGAT
This sequence comes from Carlito syrichta, assembly GCF_000164805.1. Taxonomy (NCBI): domain Eukaryota; kingdom Metazoa; phylum Chordata; class Mammalia; order Primates; family Tarsiidae; genus Carlito; species Carlito syrichta. Next base: position 21,325 of record NW_007246506.1, read on the forward strand.
TAAAAAATGTGGTCCATATACACAATGGAATATTACACAGCTATAAAGAAGGACAAGATTATGAACTTTGTAGCAACTTGGAAGGACTTAGAGTCTATAGAACTGAGTGATCTATAACAGAAACAAAGAACTGATTACCACAAGTTCTCACTCATGAGCAGACCTTGAACAATTATCATAATACAATAAGAAAGGGATTGGCAGCGGTGAGAAACTGCTAGGGGAGTTGGAGTGTGGGATTGGCAGTAGTGGGAAACTGGCAGGGGAGGGAGGGGCAGACCTTGTCAACAAGGGTACCTGCATAATGGGCATTTGTATCCCTAACCCTGAATTATACCCCACGTCATTAAATGAAATTTTAAAAATAAAACTCAATGCTTTTATTGTATTGATGAAAACAATGGGAAAGGAACAATAACAATAAAAATTACCCTATACCTCTAAGTGAGACTAGAAAAACCTGTTGTGTCCAAATCTACAGCTAGGAATGAGACAAGATTACTAAGAAAGATCTAAGTACAAGACACAGGAAAACAGTGGCTGTTGAAGACTAAGGCTTAAATAAAACAAGAGAGAATGCCCTGACCACAGTCTCCCCCACACCATTCTTCCTTGACCAGGCTAAGAAGTACTGAATAGGAGTCGCCTAATGCTTGAAGAGGGCAAGAGCGTGCAGACAGACCATTTGGAAGCACAAGGCAAAGGGAAGGCCCAAAATTAAGAGTGGAGCAGATACTTTCTCATTGAGAAAAAGCCCTCTAGCAAACCAGTATATATGCTGAATAGAAAAGAACTGTAGATTATTTGAATCCTATGCTATACTGAGAGCAACCAGAGAAAAACTTGAAAATCCAACTAAACTTCTAATAAGAGTGATTCAACCACTCCCAACACACACACACACACACACACACACACACACACACACACACACACACACACACACACACCACCTAGCAAAAGAAAAGGAGTGTCCACTTCTATAACTCAAAATTTCCTACCTCAGATCCCATATGAGGGCAATCTCCAGCTTTCAACAACAATATGAGGCATTCAAAAATCCAAATAAGCACAACTCACTATCAAGAGACAAAGCAATTCACATTCCAGACTCAGATATAATACAGATGTTGTAAATATTCAATAGAAATTTTAAAACAAGTACTAATATGGTAAGGACTCTAGAAGAAAACATGAAAGATCAACATTTTTTATGGACAACATGAAAGAGCATGCCAGTAATTCTACAGACAGAAAATATGAGAAATAAACAGAAATAGTAGATATGAAAAGCAGAGTAACAAAGGTAAAGAATGCCTGAAAGAGTGTAATGCCAAAATGGGATAATTTAATGAAATAATCTTAGCTACAGTGCAATCATCTTAACACTGCCTAGATCATTCATGATTTCTTAGTAAATTTCCTAACTTGCCCTCTAATCACTAGCCAAGGGCAAAACCAGTTTCCCCAGGTAACTATTGGTAATTGTTTTACAACCCCCTCCCCAGCTTGCATGGTATTAATTAGCTTTTCTAATCCAAGTATTTGTCTCCCAGCCACACAAAAACAAGGAAATCTAATCTATTATGATCAGCCCTTCCTGACCTACATGACACAAAAAGATCTCATCACCATGGCAACAGTTTTGTGACTAACCCACCCATCTATCTGTTGTCCATCATCATGACATCAGTACCTATGCTTACCTATACCTTTTGTGATGACATAAAACAGACCATCACTCAATCACTTTAATGACCTGCCACCATCAAAGGAAATGTTTAAAACGCATTCAACTTCAAGAAGCTGCGACCATCCTTTTTGTTAAGCTTTGACCTGGCCATGCTGCTCTTTGAGCCCTGGCCAGTCCATGCTTCTCTTTGAGCTCTGGCCAAGCCATGCTTCTCTTTAAACTTTGGCCCCCTCCCCTGGCTTTGAGAGGTGAATCTCTTCTCTCTCTCTCTCCTTCTGTAATCTACTTTCTAAATAAACTATATTTTCCAATCTAATTTCTGTGCAATTCTTTGCATCTTTCCCATGGACTGGCTCACTAAATTAACAATGACTTTAATAGGCTTATCGTAGACCCAGCACACCTGAGGAGAGAAATAGTAAAATTGGAAAATAAGTAAATATAAGTTACCCAAACTAAAACACAAAGAGAAAAATAGAAGAGGAAGGAAAAAGGTAAAAAAAAGAGTATATAATATATATTTTTAAATACTGGATAGGACTTTTTTCAAAATTACTGACGTGTAAAATGATACCTTCAAAAAGTTTGACTGAGAGAACACCAAGCAGGATAAGCACAAAATCAAATTTACAAATAAACAAACAAACAAAAAACACCTAGGCATATAGTATCCAAACTGCTGAAAACCAAAGACAGAGAAAATCTTTAAGGTGATCACAGATACAATACAAATTACACAAGGAAGAAAAAATATATAAGAACTGCAGGTTTCCCATTAGAAATTATTCAAGCTAGAAATATATGGAGTTACATCATTTAAGTGATTAAAGGAAAAAAAAATCATTCAAGTCAAAATTATATATCCAGTCAAAATATCTTGCAAATGAAAAAATACTTTCTCAAACAGAGAATTAAAGGCAAGAACAGCATTAAAAGAAAAAGTTAAAGGAATTTCTTCAAGTAGAACAAATATTCTAGCTAACATAACTTAGATCAAAACAAAAAATGAAGTACATTGTGCATTGTTAATGAAAAGGATATTATGGGACAAGCAGTCTTTTCTAAATACAGACATAGAAGTAACAATGATTAGTCTCACAGAGTGACTCCATGTTTGGTCATTGAAATAAGGGTTTAATGCAGTTCCTTTTTTTAACATTTAATTTTTTTATTTTAAAGATGTGGGGTACACAATTCAGGGTTAGCTATACAAATGTTCATTATGCAGTGACCCTTGTTGATGAGGTGTGCCCCCTGTCCCCTGGCAGTTTCCCTCTACTGCCAATCCTTTTCTTATAGTATTGCAATAATCATCAAGGTCCGCTTATGAGTGAGAACATGTGATACTCAGTTCTATGTTTCTGTGACAGATCACTCAGTGCTATAGACTCTAAGTCCATCCAGGTTGCTGTGAAGTTCATGATTTTGTCCTTTTTTATGGCTGCATAATATTCCATCGTGTATATGTACCACATTTTTTAATCCAGTCTTCTTTTGATGCAGTTCTTGTTGACTGTCAATAAGATGGTACGTATTGACTAACTGACCTCCAAATTCATATGCTGAAGCCTTAATCTCCAAATAATGATATCTGGAGGTGGGGACTTTGAGAGGTAGTTTAGTTTATGAGGAGATGAGGTGAGGCCTTTATGAGGGACTTAATACCTTTATAGAAAGATTATAAAAGACCAGAGCTCATTTTCTCTCGTGTGAAAACACAGTGAGAATGTAGTTGTCACCAAGCAAGGAAGATGGCCCTCAACAGATATAAAATCGATAAACACATTGATCTTGGACTTTTCAGCCTACAAAATTATGATAAATTAATATCTGTTGCTCAAAACAGTTTATGGTATTTTATTACAGCAGCCTGAGTTGACTAAGAAAGCATGCTTATTACTAAATTGAAGGAAGTCAACACCTCAAGTTTTTCAGTCCACCAAATCACGTTTATCCATTTAACAAGATACTGAGTTTCTTTTTTTTTTTTAACATATTTTTTATTATAAAATTGTGGGGTACAGTTAAAGGTTAGGTATACAAATGTGCATCGTTCAGGCACCCTTGTTAATAAGGGGTGTCTCCCCATCCCCAGACAGATAGTGACTACCGTTAGTCCCACCTCCCTTCCTCTCCCTACCCCCCCATAGTTTCCCAACACTGTCAGTCCTTTTCTTATAGTATTATGGTAGATGTTCAAGGTCCACTATATGAGTGAGAACATGTGATACTCAGATCTTTCTTTCTGTGAGAGATCACTCAGTATTATAGACTCTAGTTCCATCCAGGTTGCTGCGAAATTCATGATTTTGTTTTTTTTTATGGCTGCGTAGTATTCCATCGTGTATATGTACCACATTTTTTAAATCCAGTTCTCTTTTGATGGACAGCATGGCTGGTTCCAAGTTCTTGCTATTGTGAACAATGCTGCAATAAACGTTCGTGTGCAGGTATCTTTTTGATAGAGTGATTTGAGTTCTTCAGGGTATATCCCCAGTAGGGGGATTGCAGGGTCATAAGAGAGGTGGATATTTAGAGCTTTTAGGAATTGCCACACTGCTTTCCACAGAGGTTGCACTAGTTTGCACTCCCACCCAGTGTAGAAGTGTTCCCTTTTCCCCACACCCTCTCTAGCAACTGCTATTTTTTGAGTTATTGATAATGGCCATTCTGACTGGAGTTAGGTGGTATCTCAGTGTGGTTTTGATTTACATCTCCTGGATGATTAGTGAGGTTGAACATTTCTTCATGTGTCTGTTGGCTGTTCAGATGTCTTCCTTTGAGAAATGTCTGTTCATATTTTTTGCCCACTTTATAATGGGGTTGTTTGTTTTTTTCCTCTCAGCACATTTGAGTTCTTTGTGGATCCAATATGTTAAGCCTTTGTCGGACTTGGAGTTGGCAAATACTTTTTCTCAGTCTATAGGCTGTCTCCCTGCTCCCTTGATGGTTTCTTTGACTTTGCAGAAGCTTGCCAGTTTAATGAGGTCCCACTTATCTATCTTATCTCTTATGGCCTGTGGGTTTCAGGTTTTGTTCAGGAATTGGATGCCAGTTCCAATTTCCATAAGGGTATGTCCTTCATTTTCTAAGATTCTTATGGTTTCAGGGTTTACATTTAGGTCTCTGATCCATTTAGAGTTAATATTTGTGTGTGGGGACAGATAGGGGTCTTGTTTGAGTCTTCTGCATGTGATCAGCCAGTTTTCCCTCACCATTTGTTGAATAGGTTCTTCTCTCCCCAGTGGTATGTGGTAGAGGCTTTGTAGAAGATGAGTTGGTTGTGAAATTGAGGTTTAGCTTCTAGAATCTCAATTCTATTCCATTGGTCTATATGCCTGTTTTTGTACAAATACCAAATTGTTTTGATTATTGTAGCTTTATAGTAAAGTTTGGAGTCTGATAATGTGATACCGCCTGCTTTGTTTTTTTGCTGAGGATTGTTCTGGCTATTCTTGGTCATTTGTGTTTCCATATGAATTCCTGCGTTGTTTTTTCTAGGTCTGAGAAGAATGTTGCTGGTCATTTGATGGGTATTGCATTAAATCTGTAGATTGCCTTAGGTAGGATGGTCATCTTCACAATGTTGATTCTTCCAATCCATGAGCATGGGATATCTTTCCCCTTGTTTGTGTCATCTTTGATTTCTTTGAACAGTGTTTTGTAGTTTTCATTGTGAAGATCTTTCACTTCTCTGGTTAGGAAGATGCCAAGGTATTTCATTTTTTTTGTGTGTGGCTATTGTGAATGAAATTGCACTTTTTATTTGGGTTTCTGTTTGTTTATTATTGGTGTAAAGAAATGCGATTGTCTTTTGTACATTTATTTTATATCCTGAGACTTTGCCAAAGTTCTTTGTCAGTGTAAGGAGGTTTTTGACAGATTCTCCTGGATTTTCAAGGTACACAATCATATCATCTGCAAAGAGAGATTACTTGACTTCCTCTTTTCCTATTTGGATACCTCTGATTGCCTTCTCTTCTCTGATTGCTCTAGCCAAGACTTCCAATACTATATTGAACAGGAGGGGTGAGAGTGGGCATCG
>NW_007246506.1:27458-129073 GCF_000164805.1 Carlito syrichta
TTGAATCCAGTTTGCTAGGATCTTGTTGAGAATTTTAGCATCTGTGTTCATCAAAGATATTGGCCTGTAGTTCCCTTTCTTTGTTGGGTCTTTACCTGCCTTGGGTATCAATGTGATGTCAGCCTAGTAAAATGATTTGGGGAGAGTTCCATCTTTTTCAATCACCTGGAATGCCTTTAGTAGGATTGGAATCAGCTCCTCCTTAAATATCTTGTAGAATTCTGCTGGAAAGCTATCTGGACCAGGACTTTTTTTTGTAGGTAGTTATTTTTCTATTTAGGGTCTCAATTTCTTCTTGTTTCAAACCAGGCAGGTTGTGTGATGTCAGAAAGTCCTCCATTTCCTTAAGGCTTTCAAGTTTGTTTCCATACAAGTGTACGTAGTAGTCCCTAATGATCTTTTGGGTCAGATGTGATTTCATCTTTTGTGCTTCTGATTGTGTTTATTTGTGCTTTTTCTCTCTTTTTCTTGGTCAGTCTAGCTAGGGGACCATCAATCTTGTTTATTCTCTCAAAGAACCAGCTTTTTGTTTCATTGATATTTTTGTATTATCTTTTTGTCTTCTATGTCCTGGATTTGGGCTTTTATTTTGGTGATCTGGATTCTTCTGCTGAAGTTAGGGTTTTGGTGATCTTGCTTTCCAGCTTTCTTAGGTGGCTTATTAGGCTATTAATTTGTGATCCTTCCATTTTCTTCATGTGTGTTTGTAGGGATATAAATTCCTCTCTTACTACAGCTTTCATGGTGTCCCAGAGATTTTGGTAAGATGTTTGTTCATTTTCATTTGTTTCCAGGTAACTTTTCATCTCTGTTTTGATTTCAGCATTGACCCAGGAGTTGTTTAGCATCATGCTGTTTAGTGTCCATGTCTTTGTGGGTTTTAGGGGGACCTTGTTGGTGTTGATGTTTATTTTTATTCCACTGTGGTCCAAGAAGGTACATGGTAAAATTTCGGTTCTTTTAAATTTGCTTATACTTGATTTATGGCCAAGAATGTGGTCAATCTTAGAGTACATTCCATGCAGTGATGAGTAGAATGTATATTCTGTGGTCTTTGGGTGGAGTGTTCTGTAGGTATCAATTAAGTCTATTTGGTCAATAGTCACATTGAGGTTTTGGATCTCGTTGCTGATTTTTTGTCTTGATGATCTGTCTAGGGTTGTGAGTGGGGTGTTGAAGTCCCCAGCTATGATGGTATTAGAGTCGATATCTTTTTTTAGGTTACCTAGAAGCTGCTTTATGAAAGTTGGCGCTCCTCTGTTGGATGCATATATGTTTAAGATGGATATTTCTTGTTGATGGATTGAACCTTTTATCATTATGTAGTGGCCTTCTATATCTTTTTAAATTTTTAATAGTTTGAAGGGTATTTTGTCTGAAATTAAGATCACTACTCCTCCTTTCTTTTGTGTTATGTTCACCTGAAAGTTTGTTTCCCATCCTCTTACTTTGAGTCTGTGAGTGTCCTTTCTAGTGAGGTGAGTCTCTTGAAGGTAATAGATTGTTGCCTGGTGATATTTTATCCGTTTTGCCATTCTATGTCTTTTCAATGGTGCATTTAGTCCATTCACATTTAGGCTAATTATTGAAATGCATGGGTTGATCCCTGTCATAAGGTTCTTACAGAGTTGTTGTTCTTGTTTGTTTGCTGTCTTTCTTTTGGTTTTGGAGTTGGTTCATGTGTGTTTTTAATCTTTTGCCTGTACTCTTATGAAGAATGTTGTTGTTCTTTTTTCCTTTTCTTCTGTGTTCAGTACTTTCTTAAGTGTTTCTTGTGGAGGTGGTCTGGTGGCAGTGTAGGTTCTTAGGGATTGGATATTTGGAAAAGATTTAAATTCTCCCTCACTAATGAAGCTTAGCTTGGCTGGTTAGTTTATTCTTGGTTGAAATTGTTTATCTTTTAGAACTTTGAAGATAGGGCTCCAAGCTCTCCTAGCCTGGAGGGTTTCTGTAGATAAATCTGCTGCTATTCTAATTGGTCTTCCCTGGTAGGTAGTCTGGTCTTTTTCTCTTGCTACCTTTGGGATTTTTTTCTTTTATAGCTACTTTGTTTAGGTGAATTATTATGTGTCTGGGAGTTGGTCTTCTCATTTGTTGTCTTGCAGGGGTTCTCTAAATCTCTTGTGCTTGAATTTTTTCATTACTGATGAGATAAGGGAAGTTTTCTTGAATGATTTCATGAAATGTTTGTTCCAGTGTGACCTCTGACTCTTTCTCTGCCTCAGGAAGGCCAATTACTGTTAGATTGGCTCTCTTGAAGTAATCATTCATCTCCTGAAGGTTTTGTTCTGACTTTTTAAGCTTCCTTTCTAGGTTTTTGACAGTTTGGGTTAGTTCTGTATTTTGGTCTTCAAGTTCTGAGATTCTTTCTTCTGCTTGGCTAATTCTGCTTTCCATGCTTATTAGTTTGCTATTTATTTCTATCACAGTATTCTTTACTGCTGTTATTTCTATCATCAGCTCCTTCCTATTTTCCTCTTGTCTTTCCTCAGTTTTTTAAATTCTCTCTATTAATGCCTTGATGTCTGGGTTTGTTGCTTGTGAGCAGTCATTCTGGGGTTTCTTCATTGTTTGTGTTCCAAAGTCTGTTTTCTCAGTGTCTGACCTCCCAAGGATCTGTGTGAGCCCTGTATTCTTCTTTTGGTTTTTCTTCATTTGTGCAGACTTTTCCTCCCTACTTTTCCCTTCCCTCCACTTCCCTGTCTTCTTTAATTCTGTTGTTCAGAGGTGGAGGGGTTTCTTTTACTTCTCTTTGTTCAATCTCCTATTCTTCCTAATGTATTTCCTCTTGTTATTTTCAGTTCTGGAGTTGGACTGTAGGTTGAGGGCAGTCCTTTTTGTAGTTTTGGGATTTAATTAAGGGGGAGCTGTAATTCAAAATCTCTCTGCAGATTCCTGTATCCACCAATTGGTGTATGGATAGTCTGAAACCCACTTCCCACTACCTTGGAGTCTGCCCATGCTGTGGGGTTGGAAGTTTACTCCCTTGCATCACCAGCAGGTGGTGCTATCTCATCACTGCAGTCCAGAGGGGAGGGAGCCAGTTATGCATCCGTGATTGGTGGCGGCAACTTCCCCTGTACGAGGGGGGAGGAGAAGCCCCACAGGCCTGGCTCCGGGCAAGGGGCATAGTGTGGCAGTGGCAGCAGCAGCAGCAGCCAGGCAGCAGCGATCTCAGAAGATCCTGCTTGTGGGGGCTTCATGGTCTGCAGTTATGGGTCACCTCAGGCATGGGTGGGCAGTGACCGCAGCAGCGGCATCCGCAACTGCGAGAGCAGCCCAGACCACCGTGATATCTGAGCAGCGGCGGGGGGTGTCCGTGGCAGCTAAGGTCCCTGGGAAGAGCAGGCTGTGGAAGATGGGAGCTGCAGCCCTTGGGAGAGAGCTGGGGTTTTATGAGTGTTCTGTTTTGCAGAGAGTGTCACAGACCATGCTGCCCCATCGCCATCTTGCCGGAAGTCCCGATATTGAGTTTCTTAATCTTACCTTGCTCTTTCTGCTCATTGGCTCCTTTCACAAATATTTGAGTTCCTTAATCGATGTATCCACTCCTCTCCTACACCCTATGGTGCTCTTCTGGGAGGCAAGGGGCTAGGAGAGCAATTAAAACATCAAGTTGACACAACAGCCAGCAAGTCTAACTGATTCAATAACATCATCTGGAGAATGACTTCTTCTTCCTCTCAGCATTGGAAATATTGGAACAGACTACTGGAATAGTCTAGAGTAGTGGAAATAACTGGTAGGCCAGACAAAGCAATATGAGCTCTTTTCCATTTCTCTAGAAAAGCTAAAGATGCATATGCCATATGATGCATGTGTAGGAGACACAATGACATGTACCAAGCTCAATACATTATTAATCATGCAGGCTCTGCATATTATTTCATCTGTCCACTAAGCTCTTCACCATTTAATTTATTATTCTATCCCTTCCCAAACACCTGCACAGTTCACCTCAGTAATTTCCATTCTTTTGTTTTTGCAAGTGCAGTTTCATTTGTACACTTTTATCTGGACTTAATCTTTAAATATCTTGATGACCAAGACATGTTTTTCCTCTGAATGAAACAATCTAATTCAATTACACTGGATCAATAGATTCTACTTTTAATAAGAAAGCATAACATGCACAATATTCCTAAATATCCTTGAGCACATAATTATAACTTTCCATTTGAAAAACGTTAACCACTTTATTTCATTCTTATTATTTAGCCTAAGATATGAACATGCTCCAGCATGCTCTATTTCTTTTCCAATTAATCTTGCCTTTTATTTATCATATGAGCAATTTTTTTACCTAACTAGATGATAAATTCTAAAAGGGCATGGATTGTCACTTGTTTTTGCTCATTTTTTCCCCAACACCTGACATGTTGGCTCAATATAAATTTGTTGCATGAGTAAATAAATTAATGAATTAATGTAAGATATGCCTCATAGAGATTTGTTTCTCTCTCTCTCTCTCTCTCTCTCTCCCTCTCTCTCTTTCTCATACACACACACACACACACACACACACACACACACGATCTTGGACTTTTCAGCCCACAAAATTATGATAAATTAATATCTGTTGCTCAAACCAGTCAATTTATGGTATTTTGTTATAGCAGCCTGAGACTGCTTAACAAAATACCATAGGTGCCTCAGACTTTTTTGCTAATAGACATCATGTACCAGCATTTCTCCAGCAGTGTTTGACACAGTGATCTCATCATATTCATCAGATATGCTACACTTATTAGCCTCAGGGCATACTTACAAGCTATGTAGCAAAAAGGCCATCCCTGCCATGAGAGTTTATTGCAAAACAGAGGATATAAAATAAAGCAAGCATCTAGTGCTACACATGCACAAACTAATAAACAAACAAAAGGTCTAAACCACTGTGGCATCACTGTGACGGCAGTGTCTTAAAGAAGCCCCACTGGTTCTAACTCCTGTCAGGGGCAATGAATGCCTAGTGAGTGTGTATTGTAATGAAACTGAAAGGAAATGGTGCCAGTTCTTTGAAACTGTCAACATGTGAATGATAGATGAATCTCCCCAAAGGTGAGCATTGATGGCACTCAAGTTACCTGCTTTACTCAGGGACACGGATTTTTGTGTTATCGTGTTATCACCAAAGAACAATGATTACTAAAATATCATGTAATCAAATCATGTGTTTTTAAAGGAATTCTGAGTTGTGAAACCAACAGAGTAACTGGACATTTATTCAGATTATATATAATCAGGTTCTGACATTCACAGAGGATTTCTATTTTAGCTTTAGACACACTCTCAAAGGAAGCGTCCCTACCCATCTTCTTGAGCATTTTCCTTAGTGCCCAGAAAAAAGACATGCCAAGAATACAGAGAATGTAAGAGAGATCAGTAGTATCTGATATGTTTAATTCAGCTTAGACTTCCCCAGGTAAGAGGTCTGATTTGGGGCTGGACTGCAACACAGAGTCAAAGATGGTCCATCCACAAAGAGTGGCGATAACAGATCATTCTGCAGAATGTATGAGGTGGCCGGTTCTGACTTGTTCTCCAAAGCTTCTCAATGGCAGAGAGGAGAGAAGAAGATCTTTTTGACCGAATATCTGACCATTCTCTTCTGTGAGCTAGGATTCCTGTAGTGAGACAATATCAGTTAAACCCTGTCATTTCCATTCTACTTTTCTGGAAATTGACAGAGAAATAACAGTCATGGAATGTAGGAGAGGACAGTAGCTGGGAAAGTGAGGGAGAGTGTGGTTTAGAAGTGAAAAGCAGCCGGGCTTGGAGGCTCAGCCAGTAATCCCGCTCCTTTGGGAGGCTGAGGTGAGCGGATTGCCTGAGTCCGCGGGTTCAAGACCCGCCTGGGAAGCAAGACCTCATCTCTACAATAAATCAAAAAATCAGCCGGGCGTGGTAGCGCATGCCTGTAATTCTGGCTACTCGGAAGGCTGAGGCGGAAGGATCGCCGGAGCCCAGCAGGTCGAGGCTGTGGTGGCTGGGAGCGGCCACTGCACTCCAGTCTGGGCGTCAGAGTGAGACTCCAACTCAAAAAAAAAAAAAAAAAAAAAAAGAAGTGAAAAGCTCAGTTGGTTATGCGTATAGTCAGAAAAGACACGGCCATTTAAAATTTCTTGATGAACCCCCAAGACAGAATATAAAACTCTGTTAAAGTCAGTCCTTCTCACTCACAGGATGGCCTCTTCTCTAACTGATATATGAATATACCAGAATTGCCAATATTTGAGAGGAAGGAGTAGTGTATCACAGATTACTCTTATACTGCACATAATATAGACATGTCTGACTTGCTGTTTACTTTTGTGAGCATTTTATTAGGAATTTTACTGTGGCAATGGAAAGAATGAGCACTGAGCAATGATGCCAATGGCTCATTTATTTCTAATGTCTGCATTTTCCTGAGCTCCAGTGGAAACTTAATACCTAACTGATATTGACACTTAGAAAAGGGCTTGACTCTTGCTCAATTTACAGTATATTTAGTCCTTTGAAAGGCTTATTCTAATGCAAGGTCATGAAGTATGTTTATGTGCAATTGATGGTGAGTTTTCAGGCCAGCTGAGCTTTATGCCAGAATCCAATACATTTGTTGAAACAAACAACTTTACTTTTATTTCAGCATAAATATTGTACCTGGGATTATCAAGTGTCTTGGATTTGTTTCAAAAGAGAATGTTCTCAAATTCTTCATCCTCTGGCCATGAATGTTCTTTGTCTAGTCACACATTGACTTTTTTGTGAATGTTAGGAAAAATGCAGACGTCCAGTCTACCTATTCATATCTCAAACTCCTGGATGCATTAAATTTTTTGAATGTGTCTGATAATGAAATTTCTCCCTGCTTAGAGACTACTTCTATCATTGCTTTTATTTTCTCTCCTCTATTATGATTAAACTTGTATTCTCCTCTGACTCATATGAAACTAACCAGCCCATATCACTGTCATCCTTGAAAGACCTTGCTCATCTTCGGTGCAAAGTCAATCTTCTGTCTCTGCCTGCCCCACCCAGATTCTCTATGTACTGCTTCACCTATCACTGCTTGAGAGTCTTAACTTCTATTTGTTTTTATTTTACTTTAACAAAACTGCTATCTGCATGGCCTCCAACCACTTTGGATGAGATTCTCCTATGGGATAAAGGCCAGGTAAGGAAGTGAAGAGGTTGCCTGGATTTGGAAGACAGCAACTCTTGCCCATATGTACAGAGCATGAAGCCAGGAAACAGATGTTAAGCCCTTTGCAAAGAAGATTTCAAGAGACAAGCTGGTGATGGATGGCCAAAAGTTAATCAGAGAAAGAGTTTGACCCGTAAAGTGAAGGAGATGTTAGGCAGTCAGAGAGCATAAAAGGGACAAAACACAAATTCAATCCAGTGAATTGAGCATCTTCAGAGGAGATGGACCACAGTATGCTATAAGTTTTTTATAGACATCAAAAGGGTATTTTTGTGAGTTGATTTGTATGGATTTTTATAAGTATTGTCCTCGATTAATGGAATCCATCTGTAAAATAATTGATGATAATATTTAATCTATCCTTTCCACTACAATGGAATGTTTCATAAATGAAATCCCCATGGACTGGTGAGTTTAGCAGGATCTGTAAACATTTCTCAGAAAGAGGAAGGCAAAAAGAGTCATAGCTTTTATTGTTGTTAGCCTGCTCATTTGTTTTCAAAAGCCTAGAAGGAACCCATAGGCATATAAGAATCAGAAAACATAACTAAATGACTTTTTTCTCTATGATATTCAGTCTCTCTCTCTTTTTTTTTAAGCTTTATCTTTCTACCTCTCTCTTTCTTTCTGTCTCTCTCCTCTGTTTTGAATGTGCTTTGCTAAGACTACTGCTGTGTTCTACTGGCCTAGGGACCTGGAAGTAAAAGGCAAAGTACAAGATAACTAAAAGGAAGAGATACAATGCTACAATGAAGCAGAAAGTGAGAGAAAACTACTGAAAATTTGGGGGTATAACTAAAATCTTGCAGCTTAATAGTTCTTTGCCAGACCTTTCTTATGGGCTTCTTTCCTCACCTCTAACAGTCAGGGTAGGGCAGGCTTACTGCTTACAATGATACACATGGGTCACATCCACAACTCTGCATAGGTTGAATACTTCATCTTTTCAGCAGATAGCTTTTCACAAAATTTTAAGAATCTGTCTAATGATTCATCAACTGTTTTGCTGCATGCCAAACCACTCTTGTTTGGGGTCAGGGAAGACACTAGCCCTTTTTCAGAAGAGCAGAGCCAGATTGTTTTACCCTCTGGCAGCTGTGAAGACCTGTAGAGTGACACACCAGGCAACTCTGGAGAGAGATCCCTCCCACCTGCTTTATCCCAGGGACGTGTTGGGACCACAGAAGGCTCCCAACCAAGTGCATGCTTGATCCTCAGCCCTGAAGAGGGACTGTGCCAGATGTTGTTTCCTTCCGTACAGGGACCTATTCATTTAAGCAGCAGCCTCCACATCTAAAGATTTTTTTAAAAGTCATTTTCATATCCAATATTGAATATCTACTTTAATTAAAGTGGATATCTATTTAAATTATTTAAAGAAGGTAGCTCTTTGATCATGAATGCTCATTTCCAAAGACGACAGCAGAATTCAGACTCCTCAAGTCCTAATTAAAGGTGATAGCCTGAATTAGCATGTAACTACTTGCTATATTTGCCACATCACTAGTAAAAGTAGTTTCAATGTTTTTATTTTTTCTTACTTGAAATTTCTCTCTCACAAGCAAAATCTTAGTTCATTCTGGCTGCCATAACAAAATATTGTAAACTGGATAGCTTAAACACAACAAAAATGTATTCCTCATTGTTCTAGGAGTTGAGAAGTCTAAGATTAGGTGCTAATAGATTCAGTGTCTCATGAGAGCCCATTTCTTGGCTCACAGAATCACACCTTCTTGCCATGTCCTCACATGGTGAAAGCAGCGAACAAGCTCTTTTTGACCTATTTTATAAGGGCATTGATGCCACACATGAGGCTCTGCCCTCATAATTTAATCACATCCCAAATGTCTCATCTTTTAATACTATCATATCGGGGACTATGTTTCGACATATGAATTTTAGGGAGATACAACACTCCTTTTTTTCCAGACCATAGCACTCCCCCTTCCCAGAAAAAGGTGGATTGTGTTGCAGAATGGTAGATTCCTGACATTTATGAATGGTGATTATTATTTGGAAGCAATGAAGGAACCCTCCAGAGTTTCCCAAGCACTATTAACTTTCTCATTCTAATCTTTGCTCAAGAATTGATTATTTGATATTTGATGTCACTCTCTGATTTCTAAAACACAGCTAAATTGCTCTTGGTAACTAGGCAGCACTGACATTCGTAACTTCTTTTCTAATGAGCCAATATCTGAGGAATTTTTAAAAAGACAAAAATAGATGAGATTGGTTCAGATTTTTAATTCCCTTCTTGCAATCATATCAACAAAGAAATTAGCTGTCCCACAGTATGATATAACTTCACTGGAGCTTTCCAAGGAAAAAGGAAATTGAAAGAAATAAGACCTCCTTATAAGCCCTTGAAAATAGAGTCTCATGGTCAGTGGAGGTTCCAGGAATATTTCAGTAGTATGCAAAAAAACTTAGGAGACAGAAAATGTCTGTTTGGGGGTTTTGTGTAGCTTTTGATTTTATTGCCCCCAGGGATCAGTGATTTCCGCCCCCACCACCAGTTCCTTCAACCTTTCAGCCTTTCTGTTTTCTTCTGGTAATAGGCTTTACTCTCTGATCACAAGGTTGGGTTCATGAACCACATCAACGTAACATCCTCTGGACAGAATAGTTAGCACAAGACATGTTATCAAAGTAAGCCAAATTGGGTTGTTCCCAAGGAATGTTTTAAATTGTAGGTGCCAGAAAAGTGCTCATTTCTCTCTAATTGGGTAGCTAAAAGGAAGCTGGCCAAAAGTAGCAGAAAGTAATGCTCCTTCTTAGAGAAGCTGAAGTTTTTTAAAACCACAGTGCCCAGAAAGAATAACGATTATATCTGAGGCCCGAGTTCCAGATGTCCTGTAAGCCAGCTCTCCCTTGCGCTTTCTCTAGTTTCATTAGATGAGGCAATAGAGTTCTCTTTTCTTTAAGCAAATTTAGTTTTTGTCACTTGCAACCCAACACTCTTGACTAAACAGTGACTTTAAACATAAAGCAATCTCACCCTCCTGCTGTACTGAATTTGAATTAAACTTTATTTTTCTTAGCATATCAGTTCAGAATGGTATATTGCTACAAGTGTAATATCTTGGCATTATTCTCTAGCTTCATATTTCTTTTGACAGACTCTGGCAGTGATACATAGGGCAAAAATTGAGCTTGTGTAGGTAGGACCTGAGTTTTAAGCATCCTCTGAGAAAGAGAACCTCTTCTTTCTTTATGTAATAGTCATTGTCAATGTCTTTCCAATACCTTTCTGACATTGCTGTTTTGGTGTGTTCCAGCCTTCTTCAAACTGCCAATATCTGTATCCCTGTACCTCAGTTTCTTCAAGAACCTCAGAGAACCATTATTCTCATGTAAACAGCAGGTTGAATGTACAATGGAATGAATATCCTCAGAACCGAGCCCCAATCAATGATATCAAGAGCTGTATAAAATATCCTAGCTCTCTCATCTCTTAAGAAGCATAACTTGGAAAAAATATATGCTTTGACCTTCCTCAGTGTTTTCCCACAATATTGATCTCCAGTTGCCCATTATGGTAGATAACATAGTAATATACTCTTATTGTCTGCCATCCCTTTCATGTGATCTTTCCCCACTCTTAACCAATGTTTCTTTTCTACACCTCCTGAGGAAGTGACTTGCACTTAGATCCTTGTCTTAGAGTATGTTTTGGAAAGAATTCAGCTGAAGACAGAACTTGAGAAGCCAGTAAAAAATTATTTTTTGTACAGATAATGTAGTCTGAAATTCTTTGTAGAGAGATCTGAAACTTATTACTCTAAAACTAAGAAAACTTTAGAAGATAAGGAGATAACAATAAATAGTTTTGTACCCTAAATAATTTCTTCCTTTTGCAGTCAAATTATTTTTGACAAAGGTATCAAGACAATTTAGTGGAGAAAGGATAGTCAGCAAATGATGCTGGATCAGTTAGATATCTACATGTGAAAAGCGAGGGGACAGAGCAGCAAGAAAATTGGGCTTTTAAAATCATATTATATATCAAAATTAATTCAAAATGGATCATAGACCTAAATGCGAGTGCAAAACTAAATTATTAGAAGGAAACAAGCCAGGCTCGGTGGCTCAGCCTGTAATCCCGCACCTTTGGGAGGCTGAGGTGAGTGGATTGCTGGAGCCTGCGGGTTCGAGACCCGCCTGGGCAGCAAGGCCTCATCTCTACAATAAATCAAAAAATCAGCCGGGTGTGGTAGCGTGCGCCTGTAATTCTGGCTACTCGGAAGGCTGAGGCGGAAGGATCGCCAGAGCCCAGCAGGTTGAGACTGCGGTGGCTGGGAGCAGCCACTGCACTCCAGTCTGGGCGACAGAGTGAGACTCCAACTCAAAAAAAGAAAGAAAGAAAGAAAGAAAGAAAGAAAGAAAGAAAGAAAGAAAGAAAGGAAGGAAGGAAGGAAGGAAGGAAGGAAGGAAGGAAGGAAGGAAGGAAGGAAGGAAGGAAGGAAGGAAGGAAGGAAGGAAGAAAACATAGGTAAAAATCCTTTTGACCTTGGATTAGTTAATGATTTCATAAATACAACACCAAAAGCACAAGCAACAAAAGAAAATGTAATCAAATTGGACTTCGTTAAAAAACAACAACAACAAAACTATCATGCTTCATATAACACAATCAAGAAAGTGAAAAAAAGCCAGGCTTGGTGGCTCAGCCTGTAATCCCACGCCTTTGGGAGGCTGAGGTGGGTGGATTGCCTGAGGCCGCGGGTTCGAGACCCACCTGGGCAACTTGGCAAGACCTCATCTCTACAACAAGTAAAAAATCAGTTGGGCGTGGCAGCACTCGCCTGTAGTTCCAGCTACTTGGAAGGCTGAGGCAGAAGGATCGCCGGAGCCCAGCAGGTCGAGGCTGCGGTGGCCGGGAGTGGCCACTGCACTCCAGTCTGGGTGATGGAGTGAGACTCCAACTCAAAAAGAAAAAAGAAAGTGAAAAACCCAGATTATATTACTGTCTATGTCGAAAATGCAAAATAATAGTAATTTTTTAAAAACTTACTTCTGGAACTAGCAAGCAATTATAACAAGACTGCAAGACACAAGGTTAACATATAAAAGTCAATTACTTTCCTATATGCTAGCAATAAATAAGGGGAATTTGAAATTAAAATACATTACCTTTTTTTTAGCATTCAAAAAATGCAGTACTTTGTTATAAATCTAATAAAATATGTGCGAGATTTATATGAAGAAAACTCAAAAATTTCTGATGAAATCAATCAAATAGCTAAATAAATTGAGACATTCCATGTTCATAGATAGGAAAACTCAGTGTTGTCAAGATGTCGTTTTTTTCCCAACTTGATCTATAGATTTAATGTAATGCCAATCAAAATCCCAACAAGTTGTTTTGAGGATATCAGCAAACTAATTCTAAAGTTTTCATGGAGAGGCAAAACACAATATGAATAAAGTTACTGTTTTGATGTGCTCCAGCCTTTTTCCTCGTTTTCCTTTTTTTTCTTTTTTTGACATGCTCGTGGCCACTGCAGCATTGAACTGCTGGGCTCAGGAGATCCTTCTGCCTCAGCCTTCCAAGTAGCTAGAACTATAGGCAGGTGCTACCTCACCCAGCTTTTTTTTTTTTTTTTAAATTTATTGTAGAGACAGGATCTCACCAAGTTGCCCAGGCTTGTCTTGAACCCCTGAGTTCAGGCAATCCTCTCTTGTCTCGGCCTCCCAAAGTGCTGGGATTACAGGCTTGAGCCACCATGGTCAGCGTGCTCCAGTCTTCTTCTAACTTCCAATATTTGCACCCCTGTGTCTGTTTCCTCAATGACTACAGACAAACACTCTTTCATGTACACAGATTTCCTGGTTTAACATAAAGCTACAGTAAACAAGAGAGTGTGGTATTAGTGAAACAATAGATAAATAAATCAATGGAACAAAATAAAGACTCCAGAAATAGAATCACATAAATATAGTCAAATGATCTGTGACAGAGAAGTAAAGACAATACAATGAAGAAAAAATAGTATTTTTAACAAATTGTGCTGTAACAACTGAACATCCACATGTCAAAAAAACATGAATGTTGAGACAGATCTTCACAAAAACTAACTGAAAATAGACCACGGACCTAACTACAAATATAAAACTAAAAAAACTTATAGAAGATAATATAGGAGAAAAATCTAGATGACCTTGTATTTGGTGATGACTTTTTAGATATAATATCAAAGATACAATCTAAGAAACAAGTAATTAATAAGCTTGAGTTTGTTAAAATTTAAAATTTCTATCCTGTGAAATAGTATCGAGAGAATGAGAAGAAATGTAATGAAATGGAAAAATAGTTTGCAAAAGAAAGGACTCTTATTCAAAGTATACAAATAACTCTTTAAACTTAACAATAAGAAAACAAACAACCTGATTCAAAAATAGGACAATGACCATAACAGATACTTCATCAAAGAGGGTACACAAATGGCAAATAAACATGTGGAAAAAAAGTTTCTTATCATGTGTCATCAGAGAAATTCTAATAAAAACAAAATTTTCAATCATGAGGAAAAAAGAAAAAAACAATCATCACACACCTATTAGAATAGCCAGTACATTGACACCAAAGCAGGGGTGTGGAGCAATAGGAACTCTCATTCATGGCTAATGGGAATGCAAAATGTATAGCCCCTTGGGTAGACAATTTGGCAATTTCTTACAAAACTCAATATGCTCTTACTATACAATCCAGGAAGGAATTGCACTCCTCAAGGTTTACCAACAAGATTTGAAAACGTAGTAGGGGGGCAAGATTGACAGTAGTAGGAATTTGCTGGGAGAGGTGGGCACACCTCATCAACAAGGGTATCAGCTTAATGAACATTTGTATACCTAATCCTGAATTGTACCCCACATCTTTAAAATTTTAAATTTAAAAAAAATTCAAATCCTCCTCAAGGCAACTATTTCTTACTTTATACAATGAAATGGTTTGATCTTGAAAAAAAAAGAAAAAGAAAATATGTCTACACAAAAACCTCATGTTGCTATTTATGGCAACTTTATTCATAATTACCAAAATTTGGAGGCAACCAAGATATCTCTTATTATATGAATAAGTAAATAAACTGTAGTATATCGATACAGTAAAATATTTTTCAGTACTAAAACAAAATGAGCTATCAAGCCAGAAAAGTCATGGATGAAACTTAGCACATTACTTATTTACTTACTTACTAAGGGAAAGAAGCCCATCAGCAACTACATAACATTCTATAAAACACGAAACTATGGAGACAGTAAAAAGATTAGTATTGCCAGGGGTTGTCAGGAAGAGAAGTATACTCTACAAGATATCACAATTGTGAATATCTGTTATACATTTTCCAAACCCATGGAATATACAACAAGAGTGAGTCCTAAGGTAAATTATGGTCTTTGGCTGACTATGATATGTCAATGAAGGTTCATCAACTGTAAAAGATGTACCTTCTTATTAACAACATTCTGGTAGAGAATGTTGTTAATAGGAGAGGTTATGCATGTGTGGGAACAGAAAGTATATATATATATATATATATATATATATATATATATATATATAGCAATTCTCTGTATCTTCTGCTCATTTTTGCTGTGAAACTAAAACTGCAGAAAAATTGTTTATTAAAAGTTAAAAAGACTAGTGGGAAACTGTCAGGGGAGGGAGGCACACCTCATCAACAAGGGTACTTGCATAATGCACATATGTATACCTAACCCTGAATTGTACCACACATCTTTAAAATTAAAAATTAAAAAAAAATTATATACATAAAAAATAAAAAGACAACTCACACAATAGGAGAAAATATTTGCAAATCATATAGCTTATAAGGAACTTGTATTCGGGGAATACAAAGAAGTCTGAAAACTTAAAAAATAAAGACAAATAACTCAATTTTAAAATGTGCAAAAGATTTTGATATATGTTTCTCCAAAAAAGGTATACAAATGGCCAATAAAACATAAAAAGATGCTCAACATTATTAGTCATTAGGGAAATGCAAATCAAAACCATGAGATAAATCTGCATACTCACTGGGATGGCTGTAACAAAAACAATGAACAATAACAAACACTGTGGAGGATGTAGATAAATTGGAATCTTCATACTTTGTGAATGTAAAATGGTGCAGCTGCTTTAGAAAATGGTTTGACATTTTCTTCAAAAGTTAGCTGTATAAATATATATGATTACCATATAGCCCAGCAATTCCATTTCTAGGTACACACCCAAGAGAATTGTAAACATATGTCGTGCAAAAGCTTGTATGCAAATGTTCATAGCAGTTGGCCATGAAAGCCAAAAAGTAGAAAAAGTCCAAATGTTTATCAACTAAACAAAATGTGATATATGAAATATCATTTGATCTTATAAAAGGAACAAAATATTGACACATGTTACACTATGGATAAAGCCTGAAAATATGCTACATGTAAGACCCTAGATACACAAGGCCCATTTTATGAGTCCATTTACAGTAAATCTCTAGGATGAGTCAGAAAGTAGATTAGTGAATTCCAGGTGCTAGGGAGAAAAGCAAATGGAGAAAGACTGCTAATGGTTTCAGAGGTACTTTCTAGGATAATAAAAGCGTTAGATATTGATGATGGTTGCAAAACTCTGTGAATATATTAAACTACAGAACTGAACATTTTAAAAATGGTAAATTTTATGGTTCTCAATAAAACTGTTATTAAAAGCAAAACAACGTTGCTAAATGAGCATAAACTTACAGTTATGTAAAAGAGATAAGGTCTAGTGCTCAATAGTAGACTAGGGTGACTGTAATTAGCAACAACATGTTATACATTTCAAGGTAGTTAGAAGAGAGGACTTGAATGTTACCAACACATGGCAATAATAAATATTCAAAGAGATGGACACCCCAAATCATTACACATTTTATGCATGTACTCCATAAATATATAAAGTATTATATATCAATGAAAGAAATAACAACAAGAAAAAGAACAGAAATAGTTTGGGTTTTACAAGTTCCAAAAGCAAAAGTCAGGAGAAGAAAGTGTTTTCTGTTCCATTTAAAAAAAAATTATTTGTAGTATTGATGATGGCCATCCTGACTGGAGTTAGATGGTATCTCACTATGGCTTTAATTTTCATTTCTTTGATGATTAGTGAGGCTGAGCATTTTTTTCATGTATCTGTTGGCTACTCATATGCCTTCTTTTGAGAAGTGTATTCATATATTTTGCCCACTTTTAATAGGGTTGTTTGGGTTTTTTTCTTTCCACATGTTTGAGTTCCTCATAGATCCAGATGTTAGGGCTTTGTCAGATATACAGTTGGCAAATATTTTTTCCCATTCTGTGGGTCATTTCCCTACTCTCTTGATGGTATTTTGTTGTTGTTGTTGTTGATTGCACTGAAGCTTTTCAGATTGATGAGGTCCCACTTATCTATCTTCCCTCTTATGGCATGGGCAACTGGGGTTTTGATTAGGAATTGGTTGCTAATTCCAATTTCCATAAAGGTATCTCCTACGTTTTCTAAGATTTATAGTTTAGGTTTTACAGTTAGATTTTTGATCCATTTAGAGTTGAATTCTGTGTATGGTGATAGATAGGGATCCTGTTTCAATCTTCTGCACGTGGTGTGCCAGTTTTCCCAGAACCATTTACTGAATAGGTTCTCCTCTCCTTAGCGGTTGTTGTTGGAGGCTTTGTCAAAGATGAGTTGGTTGAGAAATTGAGGTTTTGCTCCTGGAATCTCTATCCTGTTCCATTTTTCTATTTACCTGTTACTGTACCAATACCAGGCTGATTATTGTAGCCTTATATATAGTAAAGCTTAAAGTCTGAAAGTGAGATACCTTCTGCTTTGTTTCTTTTGCTAAGAATCATGTTGGCTCTTCATGGTCTTTTATGTTTCCATATGAATTTCTGTATTGTTGTTTCCTGTTCTGAGAAGAATGATGCTGATAATTTAATGGGTATTGGGTTGAATCTCTAGATTGCCTTAGGTAGGATGAACATCTTAACAATGCTAATTCTTCCAACCCATGAACATGGAATATTTTTTTCATTTGTTTGTGTCTTTTCAGATTTCTTTGAGCAGAGTTCTGCAGTTTTCTTTTTAAGGGTCTTTCACTTCTCTGGTTAGGAAGATGCTGAGGTATTTCCTTTTTGTTTTGTGGCTATTGTGAATGGGATTGTGCTCTATAAGTCAAAAAAATAACAGATGTTGGAGAGGATATGGGGAAAAGGGAATGCTTCTACACTGTTGGTAGAAGTGTAAATTAATACAACCTCTGTGGAAAGCAGTGTGGTGATTCCTAAAAGAGCTAAAAGTTAACCTTCCATACAACCCAGCAATCCTCTTTCTTGGAATATAAACGAAGGAACTCAAATCATTCTATAAAATAGATACCTGTACACACATGTTTATTGCATCATTACCAAAAACATGGAACCAACCATGCTGCCAATGGAAACTGGATTGATTTTTAAAAAGTGGTACATATACACAGTGGAGTGTTATGCAGCCATAAAGAAGGACAAAATTATGGACTTCACAGCAACTTGAATGGATTTAGAGTCTATCATACTCAGTGATCTATTACAGAAACAAAGAACTGAGTATCACATGTTCTCACTCATAAGTGAACCCTGAAAATTTATCATAATACTATAAGAAAGGGTTTGTTGGTAGCAGGATATTGTCGGGGGAGAGGGGAGGCACATTACATCAATAAGCAGACCTGATCTCAAACCAGGTGAGAAGGAGACTAAAGAGAGGCCCCAACTTCACCTGTATGATGACCATTTATGTACCTAACCCTGAAGTGTACCTCACATCTTTAAAATAAAAAAGAAAAATTTAAAAATAATAAAAAGTTAAAAATAATTTGCTTATTTATTTTTTAAAATGCCAAGTCATAAAAGGATAAAACTGTTCAGATAAAGCTGTGAGAATTCTGAAACAAACAGTCAAGATAAATGATTAGCTACTGATCCAATTTTTTTCCAGCAGAGAAACTTCATGAATGAATTAAATTTCCTGGAGATGTGGCAAGGTAATTCTGAGGGAAGCCGGGCTCGGTGGCTCAGCCTGTAATCCCGCGCCTTTGGGAGGCTGAGGTGAGTGGATTGCCTGAGCCCGCGAGTTTGAGACCCGCCTGGGCAGCGAGACTTCATCTCCACAATAAATCAAAAAATCAGCCAGGCGTGGTAGCGCATGCCTGTAATTCCGGCTACTTGGAAGGCTGAGGCGGAAGGATCACTGGAGCCCAGCAGGTCGAGGCTGTGGTGGCCGGGAGCGGCCACTGCACTCCAGTCTGGGCGACAGAGTGAGACTCCAACTCAAAAAAAAAAAAAAGCAATTCTGAGGGAAAAGAAGATTCTAGCTCTCCAATTAGCCTGTACACCTAGAATCCAGTCTAGACAAAGCTGAATTTAAGTCTCTTCATTGCCATTTAGTGGTTATAGGCAAGTGAGTTGGTTTCTCTAAAATTCAATTTACTAATCTATTCCATAATAATTATAACCATTTACAGATATTTTTCTCACAACTGTTGGATTAAAAACTACTAAATTATCCAGGGATGTATGTGCAATATACAGTTCTGGCACTAATGTCATAGTGGAGTGGAAGACACACTCACTTCCCTTACAGCGATTACTTTCTGGGAAGAAAAGCAGGGAACAAGTAAAAGTAAATAAATAAATTACACAAAATGGTAATCTATGGAAAGTGCTAAAAAGGGAAAATTACAAGGATAGGTAGTCATGAGTGATGGTGAGATGAAGGATGATTTTAGGCTAAGTGATCCAGAGAGTTCTCTCTGAAAAGATGGTAATTGAGCAAAAGACAGAAAAGATCAGGAACAAGCTATGCAAAGACTATTCAGAAAATTTTCTAGGTTAAGCGAACTGCAAGTACCAAGGCTATGAAGAAAAGAGGTGGATAAAGAGGGAAAGAGGCATGTTCAAAAAAGATCAACCTGGCCAGAGCATGGTGAAGGCAAGCCTCAGGAGTTAATATTGGAAGTAGACACAGACCATGTAGAATCAGGGCTAAGATGCACAATGAGAAAGAGATGGGACCATACACGAAGGATACTCACCTCTTGTTTAGCAAATGGTACTCACTGTTAGTACAGCACCATGAAGCCACTGTCCAATAGCTTGATTTTTCTTCAGGGAAGAAACAGGGAATGCCATAGAACTGTGACATTCTCCTCAAAGTTGATGATCAGGACTGGCCTGATTGTTCTGACCAACAGGTCGGTGACCCCTTTCCTCCCCCTCCACTCTGTGTGTATTCTGTTCAGAAGTTGGACTCTATCAAATGAAGACAGGCCTCTTAGGAAAGAAGCATGCAGGAAATGCTCTGCCTTCCCTGTTAGCAGCTCCATTAGTGGATGTACCTTGTGCCATACTGTGCAAAATGAGTGCTTTCTCTTTTCAATTAACAGAGATCAGCATGACTAATGCTAGAGGGCCTGCTGCTTTAAATCTACTGAGGATTAGCATTTGGGCCGTGTGAGAGGCCAAAGTACAACCATAGGGGCTCTCATACAGAGTTGCCCTAGATATTGCAGGAAAAGCCCAGACCTGGGAAATGGGGTGCGGGGAACTCTGATAAGAAGCTAATCCATTCGTGTGTCTTTGCGTGTTTCTGCTGCTACCTATGATGGTGAGCAGTTCTCACCTGGAAAACCAATTATCCTCTGTGACATCTATAAATCCAAAAAGGAAGATTCTTTTTTGTACTTATTATAATGGCTCAGACATTAGAGGAGGGGACAGTAAAATATGTTCATAAGTATCAAATAAAAAATTCCCTTTAATTTTCTTATATCCCACATATGGGAAGGAAGTTTGCCTTTCTAGCTATTATTCACAACTCTCCAAAGAGGATTCATTCACTCATTTCTTACTTTTGCTCGGATCATGAGTCAGGAGTAAGAACTATTATGTTGGCTTTGTCATCTCTTTTAATTGAACTCTAAACAGCAAACAACAGAAACAAATCCACATTGTGTGTTTGTGGAAACTGTTGGTTAGGAATCATGGAAAAGGAAAAGAGGTACAGAGTATTTTAGTTTGATCCATAACTATACAAATAAACTAATGGTACTAGGGGCTTGGAAAATCCTAACTTCTTTAAAAAAGGAATCTGAAATAATTACTCTGTGCTGCAAACCGAATCTGGAACTGAGGATACAGTCAACTACAGACACACTATAAGAGTGTGTCTTAATCATATCAATTTATTAACATCCCAAATTAACATATGACCATAGTTCCTGAGAAATACACTTGTCCTATAGTCTTTGGTTTTGTATGGTAGCTATGGTTTATCATAGCATATCAGCATTCATTTTACAGACTGAGTTTCTATTATGACTTAAAGATGCAATTGTGGTGGTCACATTTTATTCTTTGTTAGTAACTGAATATAGGGAAGTTGCTGGTATAGGATAAATTTTTAAAAATTATACAAGGATGGAAGTATTTGGTGAAAAGTCTGTTTTCAGGTGAAAGCCTTAGGTAAATGAAGACAGATAGTCTTCCTAAATGTTTTTCAAGCCAGTTGCAGCCTCCTGTTCTATAGAAGCAGCCATAAGACACAAATTCAAACTCTGCCATCACAAATGAAGAATGGGTCCAGTTCTCTCATAACTGAATGTGGCCCGTGTCATATCTCATGAGCACACAAAGGTAAGTTAGCTTCTAGGCTCTATTCAAATTACTAGAAGCATCTCTGTTGATCTTTTGCCATATCCTCAAAGTGACCTTTCTTGTGACTTGCATTTGAAACAACTTATGAAAACCATTCCATATGTCAAACTTCATTTCATTCAATTTTCTCCTAGTTGAAAATTGACACTAAAGATGTTTTGTCTTTCAGAGCACTTTCCTTTGGGAGCCAAAGGCCTGATGATGTATAATCCTTCCTGAAGGTTTTATGGCAGACTTTCACAAAGCAAACATTTTTTTTCCCCTTATTTTATATCACCCTGACAAACAGAAATGCTGAGCCATTTAATTACAGAGGCTGCCTGACACATCCAGAGAGTCAAATATTCTGGCAGCGTGTAGCTGAAGGGAAAAAATGCACTGAATTCCCAGAGTTACTTGTCAAGACAATGACACCAAGAAAACTAGTAAATAATCTGGTGGGCTCAATAGTGGATGCAGTGGTGTGTTAGAAAATTCCCGGCGGCTCTGTGTCAGCACCACTAGGATCCCAGGATGCTGTTACTTTGTTTAAGCTTCAGGCCTAGCAGCCAGGAGATGATGGCTATAGGTGAGAAGAACAAAAGTCAAGCCACAGGCCCACATGTCATGACCTTGTCTGTGCTTTACAGAAACTTTCAGTGCTTTATAGAAACTTCCAGATCTAGAGTTTGCACTCTTAATTCCCAAACTAATTCGCAAAAAGAATCTGCACAGATGTACAGATGTAACTGAATATTCTTTCAAAACTCCAAAGTGTAATAGATAATCCCATGATCATGCAAGAGTACACTAAGATATTGTATCATGTCATATTTCTAAGCTCCATTGCATAATCAAAATATGTAGGATTACCTTTATTTAATGCCCTTTTCTCCCTTAAGAACAGTTAATCCATGTGATAATTTTCAGTTTATTTTACAATAACAACAAAAATGTGCATGTCACTCTCTTAAACAGTTTTTGTTTGCATGCTTTAAAGTTTTCTCTGTCTTCTATCAGTCATACAGTAAAAGGAAGAGGGAAAAGAGACACCTATTATGAGACAGGCACTATTCTAAGCACTGAAATTTTGAGCAGTGAAAATAACAGACAACGTCACTGTCTTAAAAGAAATTACAACCGGGTTCAGTGGCTCAACCTGTAATCCCAGCACTTTGGGATGCCGAGGCGAGTGGATTGTTTAAGCCCGCGGGTTCGAGATCAGCCCGGGCAACTTGGCGAGACCTCATCTCTACTATAAATAATAAAAAAAAATTAGCTGGGCATGATAGCACATGCCTGCAGTTCTGGCTACTTGGAAGGCTGAGGCAGAAGGATCGCCGGAGCCCAGCAGGTTGACGCTGGGGTGGCTGTGAGTGTGCCACTGCACTGCACTCTAGTCTGGGTGGCAGAGTGAGACTCCAATTCAAAAAAGAAATTGCATTCCAGTTAAGGATTATCATGTTTTTACACATTTATTTTCTGTGTAAGACAAATAAATATGATAGAAAATAAATTGTGCAAATTGATAAATAAGATTATTTGGGGGTTGTAAATGCTCTAAGTAAAATATTTACAGAATGATACAGAATAGTTTTAGTGGTAAAACTCTCTTAGGGTGACCAGGGAAGTTCATTCTGAAGTGATTATTTTTGAGATATAAATGACAGGAATGATGAAAAAAGGAAGCCATGAAATATTTAGATAAACAGTGTCGCAGAGAAAGGAATAACATGTACAAATGCCCCAAGGCAGAAGTGAGGGTAGGTGCACACTATAGGAAAAAAAAAATCTGTGTGGACGAAGAGTAATGAATGAAGAGTATCATGGGCAGAGGACACTTTAGGAGAGGTATTCAGAGGCAAGATCATGTAAGAAATTATAGACACAGATTTAGAAAACAAATAATTAAATCTATTTTTATTTAAAACAACATAATCTTATTTGTAGAATAGTCTAAATAATTCACGCTGGGCTCCGTGGCTCAGCCTGTAATCCCACGCCTTTGTGAGGCTGAGGTGAGTGGATTGCCTGAGCCTGCGGGTTTGAGACCCGCCGGGGCAGCGAGACCTCATCTCTACAATAAATCAAAAAAATCAGTCGGGCGTGGTAGCGCACGCCTATAGTTCTGGCTACTTGGAAGGCTGAGGCGGAAGGATCGCCGGAGCCCAGCAGGTCGAGGCTGTGTTGGATGGGAGCGGCCCTGCACTCCAGTCTGGGAGACAGAGTAAGACTCCAACTCAAAAAAAAACAAAAAAAGAATTCACACACACACACACACACACACACACGACTAGAGCCCATAACCAAATTTAAGAAAGTATCAAGATCTTAGATAAATTCACATTTCATTTCTAGGAACTTTTCCAATGACAAAGGGTAAAATCTATATGTCAAAAACTATGAAAGCACATGTCAGAGATGATATATAAACTGCTTTTTGGGGGAAAAAAAACTCCAAAATATTGCTGAGATAAATTTTAAAAGACATATAAAATGACAGACGTAACTGAAAGACCAAATTTTTTAAAATGACAATTCTCTTCCAAATTGGTTTTATAATTTAATTTAATCTCTATCAAAACTTCATCAGGCTGTCTTGTAGAAATTGACAAGCTGGTCCTAAAATTTATATGGAAATTCAAAAAACCTAGAATAACCAAAACAATTTCAAATACTAACAAAATTGGAGGACATACAATCTGATTTCAAGTAGCACTGGCATGAGAACAGACATATATATCAATGAAACAGAATCAAAAGTCCAGAAATACGTCCTTAGTACTGATGGATAATTTATTTTTGACAAAGGTGCCAAGAAAATTCAACAGGAAAAGAATTGTCTTTTCGACAAACTGCTGAGATAACTGGATAGCCACCTCAAAAAACATAAACCCTTATTAAATCATTATCTCGTATAACACACAAAAATGAACTCAAAATAAATCATAGACCTACATGAAAGAGCTAAATCTATAAATGTCTTATAAAATATTGGAGAAATATTTGTGAAATTAGGTTGGACAAATATTTCTTAATCATGGCACCAATATTCATAAAATACAATATTGAGAAATTGTGCATTATCATTTTTAAAAATAAGGACAAGCTCTGCAAAGCATACCATTAAGAAAATGAAAAGACAAGTCACAAGAATGGGGAAAAAATTAATTTATATACCTAATAAATGTTGCATCTCATGTAAATATATAAGAAGCTTATAAAACTCAAAAATATAAATAAAGCAATTTTAAAAATAGAAAAATTTTACATACAAATAGATAATCAGTTCCTGAAAATTTTCTCATTATTATATATTAAGGAAATGAAAGTAAAAACCACAATGAGATAACACTATACACTCATTAAAATGGCCAAAAACAAAAAGACAGATAATTAAAAGTGCTGAGGCGTGTGTGGAGAAACTGGAAGATTTAGGCATTGCTGGTAGAAATGCAAATCGGTAGAGCCACTTTGGAAAACAGTTTGGCAGATTCTGAAATTGAAACATATACTTACCAGGTGACTTAGCAAATTTAATCCTAAGTATTTACCAAGAGGAAAAAAAAGCATATGTCCACAAAAAGATTTATTCACCAAAGATTGTAGCAGTATTTTTCTTAATAACTCAAAAATGGAAACAACCCAATATTATGAACTGGTGAATGGATAAATAAAATGTAGTACATATAAACAGTGAATTACTCTTTAGCAAAAGAGCAGATTACTAGTGTGTGCAACAACATGGACACATCTCAAAAACATTATGCTAAATGAAAGAATCTATGTATAAAAATAAATGCATATCTTATTATTCTGTTTACATATAATTTATTGAAAAGGCCCATCTGTAGAGACAAAAAAGCTGATTAGTAATTGTCTGGTGTTGGGCAGGGTTGGAGATTGTCTGAAAACTTGCATGAGGAAAATTTTTAGGATGATGGAAATATTCTAAAACAGAAATGTGATTATTGCCTAACTGTATCCATTTACTAAAAAATGTCTAACTGTACACTTACAATGAATAAATTTTGTGATAGGTCAATTAAATTTTTCTAAAGCTGTTTTAAAAATCACAATGGTCTCATTGACTGTAGTTATAACCTAAATGTTAAGTATTAATTAAATTATTTTCATCAGTTGTAGTTTTATTTTCCAAGATTACATTTCAATTAAACATTTTATCCCTATTCACTATAATGTTGATGTCCCTGTTTTATATGATTTCACCTTAAATGTCCTTTTTGCAGTATCAATTATCCTCAGATAATGAAGAAGTTTTATATGGATATTACTTCATAGCATGCTGTATCAGTTAGACATAGCTGAAAATACAAGTAATATAAAACCCAATTTACAGTGGCATAAAATTAGATGAGTTTTTTTGTGTGCTTGTTTTTTACAACAGGAAGTCTGGATGTAAGTAGCTATGGGGAGGTTCAGTGGCTTAACATAAACCATGATGTTGCCTCAGCTTCAAGGATCATGAGGGTTTTAAAACGTGGTAGGAGGGGAGAGGAAAGCACAGGAAGAAAAGAAAACTTTCCCAAAAAACTCCACTAAATTTCTGGTTACAGTTTCGTTAATCAGTTTAGTAACTTGACCACCTCTGTCTGTAATGGAGGCTGAGGAAGAAGCAGCTTCCCAGACAATAATAAAGGTGGGAATGGTGAAGAAGATTCAGAATGTAGTATGTCAGCCTCATCAAGAAACAATGTCATTTGTACTGAGATCATTGGGGAATGTCAGAATAGAAGCTAATTGGATAAGGATCAGTTCTCAGGATATAGGATGCCATTGGTGATCCACGTAAGAAATGAAATGAGGACTAAAATATGTTGGGCCTCACTTTGAATTGTCTCTACCTGCAGAAATATGATTATGCAAGAAAATCAATCTCCAAATGTTAACATAACACTGTAATTTTACGTATGAGGAACTTGTGGTCCAGAAAGATTGCCTGATTTGCTCAAAGCTGCTTAGTAAGAAACTAGCAGAGCATGAAGCCCTATCCAGATGTCTTGAAACCTAGTTCCATGCTCTTACTTTTACGCTATAACTGATTCCTTGTTTTTCTAATGATTGTTTTTATTTTGGCTTTACTACTAGACTGTAAGAGAATAATATTCTTTTCTACTTTTCCCAACTCCTTTAATTGTTTCCATAGTTTTGTGTACATAAATCCTTAAAAAAAGATCTAGCCGAGTTATTATATAATAACAGTAGCAAGTATCTTCAATCACTAAATGAAATGTACAAAGCCATTTTTGTAATGCTTGATTTTTATATGGAAATTTTCTATGAACTGTTGATGGTGTTTACTGAGAAAACTCAACTCTTCTAAGACATCTACTTCAAAGATCTTGCTCGCTAGTGTTCCTGAAACGAATTTATTTTGAAGTACTGTTTTTTTTGCTTCGGTTTTCAAAGGGATTGTTGAGATCCTTATAAGTCTTCTGTTAATTGCAGTTGTAGAGCTTTCCTTTAGAAAACTCATTTGCAGAACATTTTCTATATCTGATCTAACTTTCTTTTCTGATTCAGTGAAGCCTGAAGTTCAGAGCAAAGAAGCCACTCTGTGTGCGATGAATAAGAGATAATCAACCGGGCAAGTTAGAGCACATAAAATAAAATGTCTTTGTCTTTTCAGTCTCTATAGTCTTGATATAGCCATGCCTCCTAGTCCCTGGAATTGAAGACTTTCAGTCACATGAAAAAACGCTGGCCTTGGAATTTTGGATGAAAGAAATGATGCGGTTTTTTATACAGTCAGTTGGAGAGCTGGGCCCCCTGAGAATGTTGCAGTTCCTAGAGCTGGACTGCCAGCCCAGGATCCACGCGGTGGCGGGGAAGTGATGGTGTCAGCATCAGGAACACAACAGCACCCAAGAGCTGGGTGATTCCAGAGCCCCAGGACCCCCTGAGAGTGTTGCAGTCTCAGGGCAAGCCAGGCCCCGGGAAGTGTCAGCTCCTTTTGCTCCATTGTCAGTTTCGCTTTGTAGTTGGTTTCACTTACAGCTCCCCTCCATTGGCAGCACTATCATCAGTTTCATCTTGAGCTCCCCCTGCTCTGCTGGCTCTGACAGCCAGCAAGCCAGACTACCAGCGTGTGTAGTCTGGCAGTCTTCAAGTCTGGCGATCTTCAAGTCTGACGATCTTCAGCAGCTCTTTGGGTCTGGGTTCTTGTCTGGCACCCAAGAAGAATGAGGAATGAGGGAGGAAGAGGGATGCAGACAACTGGAAGGTGAGGAAAATAAGAGTTTATTAGAAGACAGAAAAAGCTCCTGCAAGCAGAAGGAACCAGAGAGAATTGCTTGTCTGGGGCGGAAACCAGGACTTTATATAGACCTAGGAAGGAGCTTAATTGGCTGGCATTAGCAGGGAACAGATTGGTTGACACTTGCTGAGCTGATTGGTTAGTACAAGGCACCAATCAGCTAGAGGTAGAGACCTAGTAGTGAGTTGATTGGTTGGCACATAGCACCAATCAACTGGAGGTACCATGGTGTGTTTTCGAATTTCACAGTGTTTGTACTCTAATCCAAGGCGCTTCCAGGAAGCTCTTACCAGAACACACCCTATCTGCCTATTATGTTTTTTAACTGTCTCCTCTCTCAAAATGAGCAATGAAAGCCAATGCCCTTAAGCCTGTTAGGAGTGCTGGGAAAGCCTGGTAGGAGTGCTTACTTTTGCAGACACGTTTTTAACAGTAAGCAAGTCCATCATAGCAATTATGAGATAGAGCGAACTCATGTAGGTAAGGCAGAGCTAAAGAAAAAACAGTATTTCCATATTAATTCAGCTCATTTGAAACATTACAAGTCAAATGATCCTCTTTACCTTTGTTTCAAAACTCAAACATGTGTAATACCTCTCAATGAAATACTTCTTAACAATAGCAATAGGGCAACCCCCTCCAGTCCCCTCTCACTGTGGGAGCTTTTCTGTCCTCTCAATAAATCCTGCTTTCTAAAAACAAAAAAACAAAAATGAGAAGAAAAAAAACAACAATAGCAATAGCTGCATGTAAGTCTCATGAGATAATTACTCAAACTTCATAAAAGATGGGAGCAATTTAATTAGTTTCTGTTCTGAAACACTTGAGAGGCACCAATATCTCACACCAATCTCTATCGTGCAATGGACTTTATTTCTGCAAAACATCAGTAAGCTGTAATTACATAATCACATTAATATCAATATTAGATATGTCACCTCTACACTAAAGATTAAAATATACAAAAAGAAAATCAAACTTACAGGAACAAAATATGAATTAGCACCTAAAAGTAACAGTCTATGTTTCTACTTGAATACTACCCAAATCATCAGACTTATCAGTTGTAATGAGGAAACTATATGCTCAATGTAGTCCCACTAGCTGAGCACATTCTTGAAGGAACACTAGACTTAAATTTAAAAGACGTAATATACAGAGCAGACACATAATATTTCTGAAGGTCAAGACGGGGGCTGTTTTAATTTGGGGGTAATTAAACACTTCTTGAACTTTTTGTTTTCCGTGTTACATACCTGATTCGCTGACTGTTTCTTTTAATTATAACTAATAGTCATCAATTAAGCAACGAAAAACGGATTCCCAGCAGGCATTCTTTAGTTTTCAGGGTATACTAAAAGCCACTGTATTGTTTTCTTTTTTTGCTCAGAGAATTTTGCCAGGACTCATTTGTTATCTCCCACTGAGCACTTCCTGGTGAGTGCAGAGTATCCTTATTAGTGGTGCTATACATTGTAGGTCTTTTATCCCTGAACTATCCTTACCCTTCTTGCCTTGTTTTTTCTTTCACTTTTTTTTTTTTTTTTTTTTTTTTTTTTTGAGTTGGAGTCTCACTCTGTCTCCCAGACTGGAGTGCAGTGTCCGCTCCCGGCCACCGACCTGCTGGGCTCTGGCGATCCTTCTGCCTCAGCCTTCCAAGTAGCTGGAACTACAGGCGTGTGGGACCACACCCAGCTAATTTTTTGATTTATTGTAGAGATGAGGGCTCACCAAGTTGCCCAGGCGGGTCTTGAACCCACGGTCTCAGACAATCCACTCACCTCAGCCTCCCAAGGAGCAGGATTTCAGGCTGAGTCACCCAGCCCGGCTTCACTTTTTTTTTTAAGAGTTGGGTACAAGTGGGAATTTACTACATAAGTAGATTGCATACAGGTAAAGTTTGGGCTTCTAACTGGCCTTCTCTCCCCTATAGTGGACCAGGTACCCAGTGTGTTGCCAAATGCCCTGCTCTCTCCTGGAGTGGTGTCCAGCATCTGCTGATCTCACACTTGTGCTAGTGTGACCACTGACCAGTGTTCAGGGCCAGCTTATGAGTAAGAATATGTGGTATTCAGCTGTTTCTTTAATAGTTCGCTTTGTATGATGATCTCCAGCAGCATCCAGGTAACTACAAAGGCCATGATTTTGTTCTCTATGGCTGCATAATATTCCATTATGTGTATGTACCACATTTCTTTATTCATTTCACTTCACTGGGCATCTGGGTTGGTTCCATGTTTTTGCTATTGTGAATAGTGCTACAATAAGCATGTGTGTGCAAGTATCTTTTTGGAAGAGCAAGTTATGTTGCTCTGTGTATACTCCCAGAAGAGGGATTGCTCAATTGAATGGAAGTTCAATTTTTAGTTCTTTGAGAGATCACCACATAGAGATTGAACTAGCTTATATTCCCACCAACAGTGTAGAAGCGTCCCCTTTTCTCCACAGCCATGCCAGAATCTGTTGTTTTTGACTATTAATGATAGCCATCCTTACTGATATCACTGCAGCTTTGATTTGTAATTTTAGTGAGACTGAGCATTTTTTCCATGTGTTCTTGGTTACTTGATTGTAACCTTTTAAGAAGTGTCTGTTCATGTTCTTTGCCCATGCTTTTTGGGTTTTGGGGTTTTTTTTTTTTTTCCTTTCAATTCGTCTGCGTTCCTTGTAGATACTGAATATTAGGCCTTTGTAAGATGCATAGCTTGCAAATATTTTTTTCCCATTCCATGGGGTGCCTCTTGATGAATTATTTTGCTGTTAAAAAACTTTTCAGTTTGGTAAGGTCCTCCCTATCTTAGCTTTTGTTGCATGTGCTTTGAGAAATTGGCCATGAATTCATTACCTATTAAATGTCCAGAAGAGTGTTCCCTATGTTTTCTTCTAAGATTTTTATAGTTTGAGGCTTTACGTTTAAATACTTGATCTATTTTGAGTTTATTTTTGTATACAGTAATAGGTAGGGGTTCAGTTTCATTCTTCTGCATGTGGCTAGTCAGTTTTCTCAAGACTACATTTGCTAAATATGGTTTCCTTTCCTCAATGTTTGCTATTGTTGGCTTTGTCAAAGATAAGTTTGTTGCGGGACCATGTTTTCATTTCTGGATTCTCTGTCCTGTTCCATTGGTCTATGTGCCTATTCCTGTACCAATACCATGCCATCTTCATTATGTAGCCTTATAATAAAGTTTAAAAGCTGAAAGTATGATACCTCCTGTTTTATTCCCTTTTCCAAAGATTGTTTTGTCTAAATGTTCTCTCTTTTTCTTCCTTATAAAATTCTGTATTGTCTTTTCTAGGTCTGCAAAAATTATGTTGGCAATTTGATAGGGATTGCTTTGAATCTGAAGATTGCCTTAGGAGGTACAACTTGACAATGTTGGTTTTTCCAGTCCATGAGCATGGGATGTTTTTCCATTTGTTTCTATCATCTTTGATTTATTTGTACAGTGTTTTATAGTTCTTACTGTAAATATCTTTAACAACTCTAGTTAGGTGGATGCCAAGGTATTTTATTCTTTTTTTGCGGCTACTAGGAATGGAATTGTACTTTTCATTTGGTTTTCTGCCTGCTTGCTCTTGGTGTATAAAAAATCAACTGACTTTTGTGCATTGATTTTGTACCCCAAGACTTTACCAAAGTCATTTATCAGTGCTAGGAGGTTTTTGACAGACTCCCTAGGGTTTTCCAGGTATAGAATCATATCATCTGCATAGAGGGATAACTTAACTTTCTCTTTTCCTATTTGGATACCTCTGATTTCCTTTTTCTGCCTGATTGCCCTGGCTAGGACTTCCAGTACTATGTTGAATAAGAGAGTGGGCATCCTTGTCTTATTCCAGTTCTTAAAGCAAATGCCTCCAGCTTCTGCACATTAAGAATAATATTGGCTACAATTTTGTAATAGATGGATTTTGTTTTGAGGAATGTTCCTTTGATGCCTAGGTGTGCGAGGGTTTTTATCAAAAAGGGATGCAGATTTTATCAAATGCTTTTTTTGTGTCTAATGTGATAACTATATCATTCTTGATTTTACACCTGTTAATGTGTCTAATTACATTTATGGTCTTTCACATGTTGAATCAGCTCAGGAATGAAGCCGACCTGGTCATGGTAGGAGATCCTTGAAATGTGTTTTTGGATACATTTGCTAGAAACTTGCTGAGAATTTTTGCTTCTATATTCATCAGAGAAATTGGTCTGTAATTCTCTTTCCTTGTTGGGTTTTTGGCAGTTTTAGGTATCAGGAAGGTATTAGTTTCATAAAATGAGTTAGGGAGAATGCCTTCCTTCTCAGTTGCCTGAAATACTTTCTGTAAAATTGCTACCAGCTCTTCCTTGTTTGCTTGTAGAATTCAGCTGAGAAACCATCTGGTCCAGGGCTATTTTTGGTGGGAGTGTTCTTATAATAGAGTCAATTCCCCAGATTGTTATTGGCTTCAATTTCTTCTTGTTTCAACCTTAGGAGGTTGTGTGACATTAGGAAATTCTATATTTTTTTCTAGATTTTCTAGTTTATTAGCATACTGATGTTCAAAGTAATCTCTGATAATCTTCTAAATTTGGGGGAGGGATTGGTTGTGACATTGTCTTTTTTGTTTCTAATTGTGTTTATTTGGGTTTTCTCTCCCTTTTTTTAAGTCAATCTGGCCAGAGGTCTGTCAATCTTATTTATCCTTTCAAATAATAAACTTTTTGTCTTGATCCTTTCAATGGTATCTTTGTTTTCTATTTCCTGCAATTGTGACTTTATCTTAGTAATCTGGATTTTTCTACTAAAATTAGAATTTAGTTGTTCTTGCTTTCCTAGCTCCCTTGGGTGTGATGTTAGGTTGTTTATTCGCAATCTCTCTATTTTCTTGATATGTGCATGTAATTTTATGAGCTTCCCTCACAACACTGTTTTCACGGTATCCCAGATTTTATGATTTGTTGTGTCTTTGTTTTTATTTGTTTTCAGGAATCTTTTTATTTCTGTCTTGATTTCTGTATTGACACCAAAACATTCAGGAGCACGTTGTTTAGTTTCTATGTCTTTCTGTGTTTTGTTTTTTTGCAGGAGGTTCTTGTTGATGATAATGTTTATTTTTAAGAAATAAGAAAATGATCTAAGAAAATGGTCAGTGTTATTTCAGCCTTTAAATGCTTGAGAATGTGATTAACATACACTTGGAGTATGTTCCATGTGGTGACGAGTAGAATGTATACTCTGTGGTTGTTGTTGTTGGGTGGAATGTTCTCTAGATGTTTATTAAATCCAATGACTCTAGTGTCAAGTTAAGGTTCTAGATCTCCTTTTTGGCTTTTTGTCTCAATGTTCTCTCTAGGGCTGTCAGTGGAGTATTAAAGTCTCTGGCTATAAAAGCATGGGTGGCTATATCCTCTCTTAGTTTACCAGTAATTGTTGTTTTTTGTTTGTTTGTTTTTTGATTTGGAGTCTCACTCTGTCACCCAGACTGGAGTGCAGTGGCCACTCCCAGCCACTGCAGCCTTGACCTGCTGAGCTCCAGCAATCCTTCCGCCTCAGCCTTCCAAGTAGGTGGAACTACAGGCACATGCTACCATGCCCGGCTAGTTTTTGATTTATTGTAGAGCTGAGGTCTCACCAAGTTGCCCAGGCAGGTCTCCAACCTGCAGGCTCAGGCAATTCACTCACCTAAGCCTCCCAAAGTGCTGGGATTACAGGCTGAGCCACTGAGCCCAGCTGAGTAATTGTTTTATAAATCCAGATGTTCCTGTGTTGGGTGCATATAAAGGTGTACCAAAAATGTATACACATTTAAAGAGATGTTATCTCTGTATTACTTTTTGAAGTTGAATTAAATTATGGTAGCAATGTGTAGTATGACATTCACTCCACAATAACTCTGCCATTTTCTTTGTCCTATCTATTGCATGGTGACACTAGCATTCATTTGATTAACACCATCTTTTAAGTGAACATCATACTTTAAACTATGTATATATTTTTTGGGCACCTCTTGTATATTTAAGATGAATATTTACTGCTGGTGAATTGAGCCTTTTATCATATGTAGTGATCTACTATGTCACTTATTGGTTTGAAGTCTGTTTTGTCTGACGTAGCAATAGTTACCCCTGCTCTTTTTTGTTTTTCATTTTCCTGGAAGATTATTTTCCAGCCCTTTACCTTGAGTCTGTGGGTGTACACTGCAGTGGGATGGGCTTCTGGAGGCAGCAAAGTGTTGAATCATGCTTATTTATCCAGTTTGCTATTCTATTTCTTTTTAGTAGTGCATTCAGTTCATTCATGTTCAGGTTAATTATTTATATGTGTGGGTTTATCCCCATGATAAGAGTCTTAAGAGGTTGCTTTGCTCCATTTTTCTTCTTTTTCTTTTTCTTTTTTTTTTTTTGAGTTGGAGTCTCACTCTGTCTCCCAGACTGGAGTGCAATAGCATGCTCCTAGCCACCACAGCCTTGACCTGCTGGGCTCTGGCGATCCTTCCACCTCAGCCTTCCAAGTAGCTGGAACAACAGATGCGCACTACCATGCCCAGCTAATTTTTTTTTTTTTGGATTTATTGTAGAGATGAGGTCTTGCCAAGTTGCCCAGGCAGGTCTTGAACCCACGGGCTCAGGCAATCCACTCACCTCAGCCTCCCAAAGCATGGGATTACAGGCTGAGTTACCTTCTTTTTCTTTTTTAAAATATTTTGTGGATAATCTTTATGCTCTGTTAACTCTGTGTTTGCCTGCGCTTTTAGGATGGGTGAAACTATTGTTTCACTTTTATGCTCAGAACTTTCTTAAGCACCTCCTGAAATGCTGGTCTTGAGGTGGCATATTCTC
Source organism: Carlito syrichta (assembly GCF_000164805.1). NCBI lineage: Eukaryota > Metazoa > Chordata > Mammalia > Primates > Tarsiidae > Carlito > Carlito syrichta. The sequence continues at coordinate 61,428 of NW_007246506.1, forward strand.
TTAGGGACTGGATGTCTAGGAAAGACTTTAATTCTCCATCACTTATGAAGTTTAGACTGGCTAGGTAGAAAATTCTTGGCTTGGTTGACAATGTTTTTCATCTGTGTGGAGTAAGTCTTCTCTTTTTATCATTATTTTAAAAATTTTGTTGTTTTGTAGTTAGAGATGGTCTAGCTGCCATAGGGACTTTACTGCTGTTCAAAATAGTTCACATAGGGAGAGACAGGATCATTTACTCATACGCCACTGCTCTGTCTGTGCAGTACTTAGAAGTGAGGTTCTGTTGCAGAGTTTTTCCTGTGGTCAGGCTGGCTAGACTGCTTTTCAACTCCTGCTGTGAGGTCTTTGTGGGTATTGAGAGAGAGGATGGTCTCCCTGACAGTTACTTGTAGTGCTGGAGTTTTGGTATCATTGGCAGCCCAGAAGTTCTCTGCCAGGAAACTGGGTCTCCAGGTGCCTTTCATGACTCCCCCTCCTTCATCAAAGGCCATGATCAGAACTTAAAATCTACACATTCTCTGTCCCAGAGACCCACCCTATGGAAAAATGAAGCTGACAGGTATACCTTTCTGGTTTGGGTTGTGCAGACACTGGCAGCCACCCAAGTGCATACAACCAGCAGGCAAGCTTTCCTGGCCTGAGAGTTGAACTGTCAGGCACCCCCAGCAGGGAACACATGCTCTCAGGGATGACTAGCAGTAGGCAGTCTGATTGCAGGTGGATTACCAGCTCCATGTATGTTCTGGCAGCATGCTGCTATGCCTTAACCATGTCTCCTCTCATTTGACAGAAGACCCTCACATGGCTGGGAAGAGAGTAACTGACCCAGGCAGTGTCAGGAGCACTCATCCCTCTCACATACTAGGCAGGACTTCAGATCCTGTGGAACCTGGCCCCTGACAGGGATGGGGCCTCCAGGCTCTAGCATCAGCCTCCTGGACTCTTTCCTCCTTGCTCTTTCTATGTCCCAAGAGTCCTCTATGGGATGCAGTGTGCTTCTTCCATCCAAATCTGCTTAAGCTACCTGAGTTCATCAGTGGCTGGATTTGTCTTCCCTGTTTTGCTCTGCAAGAGAGTTGCAGGTTGGCTACTCCCCAGTGCCCATCTTGGATCCCCTCACCTTGTTTCTTATGGACATAAAATGCCAAATTTATATTATCTACTTTATGTGTTACTTATAAATTTTGTTGGATATTGTTATTAGGATTTCCTTCAGTTTTCACACTCCTTAAACTTGAAACAATAGTAAAATGTCTAGTTTTTGGTTTTCCCAGAATTCCTCTCTGCATTCCTTCCCCATTTTCATGATCATAATGGTACTTCTAACTACAATCTCTGTCCTGTCTTAATCAGGAACATCATAGGGTAGTGACTGGCACAGGAATCGAATTATTTTCTAATACTTTATATATGGTTTTAGAAGATCTGTCTTTTCCACTGGATCATGAACTGTAAATGCATTTCCAGAGCTATGATGGCCTGACCATACCAACTGGAACTTTTGTGCACTATTGGTGGTAAAATGGCACAACTACTTTTGAAAATAATTTGGCAATTTTCTAAAAATGTAAATATGTACCTATCATATGATCAAGACATTCTACTCCTGGATATTTACTCAAAAGAAATAAAATCACATGTGCACACAAAGACTTATAGACAACATTCATAATAATTTTATTTATAATAGCCAAAAACTGAAAATGGCCCAAATATTTGTAAAATTGTAAATGGACAATTTTTGGCATATTTATCCAATAGAATGCCATAAAACAATTTAAAAGAACTGTTAATACACACAACATGGATGAATCTGAAACAATTATGCTGTGTCAGAGAATTCAGACATAAAACAATATAACTGTATAATGACATTTTCACACAATTCTAAAAAATGCAAGCCAATCTATAGTTCCTTAGGGAAGCCACTAGGGGCAGTAGGGAGGAAACACAAATGAGCACCAAAAAAAAAGTAAGAATGATTAATATATACATTCTCTTGACTGTGGTTGTGGTTTCACAAATATATATATATATATATATATATATATATAATATAAATGTATATGTTATATAAATGTATAAAATTCTATACTTTGAGTATATGCAGATTTTTATGTCCATTATATGTCCACTAAACTGTTGGAAAAAACATATAAAATAGAGAAAACGTTATCATAAACTAAAAAAGTTACTCCCAACAGACATTCACCAAAAGGAGTTCTAAAAACATACTTACATCCCAGAATAAAAGACTGATGCAGAGTGCTGCCTTTTGTTATAAAATCCAAAAATACCAGTTTAACTCTCCTAACTCCTGCCAGCTGAGAGATGGGGTGCCATTTTCTGGGACTTTGAATCTGGAAATAGTGTCAAAAAAAACTATTAACAGTTCAGAATTCAATTTGATGGTGGTAGAGGCAGTAGAGACAGAAACTATAGCATCAGCAAGCAGTGGCAGCTCTGCCTGAGGAGGCCTCAGTACAGCAGCATTGCTTATTGTCTGGTAGTCCTGGCATCAGCAGGGCCAGTAGAGTTATGAGGGCCCAGCAACATGGACAGTGCAGATGATGGCATTCCAACCAGGTTCTTCCTAGATGTGATCTTAACAATAGTTCTCATCACCTACCTAACCTCACAGTTCATTTTCCAAGTCTCTTAGTCAGTCTTTCCTTCTATTCTAGGAGATAACTCTTATCCTTTCAAAAAATGTCCTTTCTGCTTACACTATCAAAGAAAGATTAGGGACTAAAAAATGAATATAAGGGTCTGAATGCTCTATATACTGATTGATCATTCAACTGTATTTTGTAAATTCTACACTTTACAAATGAACAGTCAAACATTGCCCACAATAAAAAGATGACCTCGATCAATTATAATGCTATAATAAAAGATTGGCAGTAGTGGAAAACTGTCAGGGGAGGAAGGGTGGGATTGGCAGTTGAGGGAAACTGCTAGGGAAGGGAGGGGCATACCTTATCAACAAGGGTACCTGCATGATCAATGTTTATATACCTAACCCTGAATTGTACCCCACATCTTTATAATAAAAAAAATACTGGAAAAACATACTTGTAAACAGATGTGAAAATGGGAGAAGGAGAAAAGATGGTTGGAGTATGAAAGTCTCTGCAAAAGTGAGTGTCCATAAAAACTCTCTGCATGAGTGGGTGTGTGCCAGTGAGTGAGTGAAAGTCCGTTTGTGGGAAGACTTGGGTTCAGGCACCTGGAGCTTTCCTCCAGAGGTAACTGCAACTCACCACTGCCCTGAGATTGGAGCCCCCAGCACACAGGATCATCTGCCATTCTCAGGACTCTCTTGAAAGGAGGCAGCAGAGAACAGCTGTCCCTCATCATCTGGCACCTGGCCCACATCATCACCTGTGGCAGCAGACCAGCATGAACCCCAGGAACCATGGAGAAGGCAGGGCATGGAAATCTGGAACCGAGCCCCGCACCCAGAGAGGAGACACTGACTGCTGTCATCTTCTCTGTTTCAGGACTGGGCAGAGACCAGAATTTCCCCACCCAAATTTGGTCTGAGAGTCACATGCCGCTCGCCAATGCTGAAACAGGCACATCAGATCTGAGTGGAAGACTTGATAGTAGACAAGTTGGGTGAGTACAGATCTCATCCACCCTCCTCCCTTAGTAGTCCATGGGACATCTGACCCATGCTGAGAATAACCATATCAGTCTGTGCTGAAAGTGGAGGGGACAGACTAGAAACCCAGAGCCACTCTGTAACACAGCAGTGGCAGCCGAAAAGGACTTGGAGTTATAGAAATGGCCAGTGCAAGGTTTTTTTAAAAAAATGTTTTTTATTTTAGCTTTTGTTTTTTCTACTATCTTTCTTTTTTTGTTTATGTTTTCGTACTTTTTTTTCTGTTATTTGAAATTTTTTAGATATTTTATTTGTGTAGAGATATTCTTGAGGGCAAGTATACCAACAGGGTTTTTGTTTGTTTGTAGGATTGTATGTTTTTGTTTTTGTCTTTTTTTTCTCTGTTTATTCATTAATTGGTAGCCTGTTTGTTTTTCCTCTTCTTCTTCTCTCTATCCATCTTCCTTTTGTCTTCCTCTTTCCTTTTTGCATTCTTTTCCTTTTCTTATCTCATTTTGCTTTTGTGGGGCAAACATACACCCCCACTGCATGGACAGATTGTAAGGTGGTAGGAAGTGTGTTCCAGGGGCCCCACACACCTGTCAGCAGATACTGGAATCTGCATATAGCTTCAGAATCACAAAACTGCAAAAAGTGCAGCCTCCCACTCCCAGTCCAGCTTCAAAATTGAACAAAGTCAGAGGATCTACATAAGAAAGAATAGGAGACTGAACAAAGAGAGGTAAGAACTATCCCTCCATCACTGAACAACAGAATTAAAGAAGAGGTTAAAAAGGCGGAGGGAGTATAGAGGAAAACCTTCACAAATGAAGAAAAACCAAAGGAAGAATGTGGGTCTTATACAGAATGCTGGGAGAACAACTGAGAATACAAACTTCAGAATTCAGAAAATGAAGAGCCCTCAGAATGACAGGTCTCAAACCACAAACCCAGCTATCAAGATTTTTTTTTTAGTTGGAGTCTCACTCTGTCACCCAGGCTGGCGTGCAGTGGCACACTCACAGCCACCCCAGGGCTGGCCTGCTAGGCTCCAGCGATCCTTCTGCCTCAGTCTTCCAAGAAGCCAGAACTACAGATGTCAAGATATTACTAGAGAGAATAAATAGAAATGAGGAGAGACAAGAGGAAAGAATGGAGGAGTTGATAGATAACAACAATAAAGAATACAGCAAATGAAATAAATAACAAACTGATAAGCATGGAAAGCAGAGTTAACCAAGCAGAAAAAAGAATCTCTGAACTTGAGGACCAAATATGAAATTAATCCAAACTATTAAAAACAGAAAAGAAGCTTAAAAAGAACAAAGCCTCCAAGACATGAGTGATTATATCAAGAGGCCAAACCTCAGATTAGCTAGAATCCCTGAGTCAGATAGAGAGACAGAAACCATCCTGAAACAAATATTCCATGAAATTATCCAAGAAAACTTCCCTCATCTCATCAGAGATGTGACCATTCAAACACAAGAGATTCAGAGAACCCCTGCAAATCAAAAAATGAGAAGACCAACTCCTAGACACATAGTAACTCACTTACATAAAGTGGGCATTAAAAAAAAAATCCTAATGGCAACAAGAGAGAAATGTCAGACTACCTATTGGGAAAGAGCAATTAGAATATCTGCAGACTTATCTACAGAAATACTTCAGGCTAGGAGAGGTTGGAGCCCAATCTTCAAAGTTCTCAAAGATAAACAATTTTGACCAAGAATTACCTACCCAACTAAGCTAAGTTTCATCAGCAATGGAGAATTAAAACCCTTCCCAGACATTCAGTCCCTAAGAGTTTATGCCACCTCCAGGCCAGCTCATTAAGAAACACTTAAGAAAGTATTAAACACAGAAGAAAGAAAAAAAAAGAACGACAATGCCCTTCTCAAAAATATGGGGAAAAGATTGAAAACACATATAAATCAACTCAAAAATCAAAAGAAAGACAAGAAACAAATAAACAAACAGCAGCAGCAACAATAAACTCAGTGAGAACCTCATGACAGGGATAAACTCTCACATCTCAAAAATTAGCCTGAATGTGAATGGACTAAATGCGTTACTGAAAAGACATAGAATGGCAAATTAAATAAAATATCATGATGCAACCATATATTTTCTCCAAGAATTTCATCTCACCAGAAAGGGCACTCACAGACTCAAAGTAAGGATGGAAAACAAATTTTCAGACAAATGGAATGCTGTCAATCCTTCCTCTAGGAGTCCAGAAATTCCAGATAACATATCTTAAAATCAATGTAGCATGGATAAAGACACTGCATATTGGGATTAAAGTCTCCTTTGGGAGAGTTAAGCACTGCAAGTTGACTAGTTTAATCTCTAGTGGTATGAAGGAATGTAGAAAACAAAGAACTATACATGTAGGATCAGTCAAGCAGATTATAAGTTTTAAGAGTTCTTTGATTTAGGCATCCAGGTTCCTTTATGTTCCCTTTCAAACAACTAAAGATTTTAAAAGACATTTAATTACTTGTTGTGAATTTTAAGTGATGTATTTTATGGGGAAAATGAAAATCATAGTGACATCTCCAAGAGACCAAGCAATGACATTTATTTTGGCAGTACCTATTGATTCTGTTCTTCAGTGTGTGAGTTCTGTGTGAACAATTTTTTGTTTTCAACACAAATAGAAAAGTTGCATTTACACATGTAGACTTTTAGAACACCAAGTAAAATACTTGCAGATAAATAAGTACTTGATGAGATAGTGGGCTTAGGGACTTAAGAAAGTCTACATATGTGGGGCAAATGTTACAGTGGTTAAAATGTTAAACACTTTTTGAGCAAATTTTTTCATCTCCACCTCTGAAACATACCCCAAATCCGTTTGTTTTCTTTACTTTCCAAGCCTGGATTAGTGGCAACTGGTTAACCTGATGTCACTTTTGCATGCGAAAATCAATTTGCCACAAAGAAGCTAAAGTGATCTTTGAGAAATGTATATCAGACTGTGTTACTTCCTTGCTTATAGCATTCAAATGTCTTTTCAATACTTTTGGAATAAAATCAAAGTTTACCACTAGGGTCAATGATGTTCCAAACTAAAAACCTCTACTTAACTCTCCATCTTAGTCCTTACCATTCTTCCCTATGCCAACTCTGCTGCTGCCACACCAGGGTTCTGTTTTGATTTTACTAAGCTCTTACATGAAGACTTTCACACATGCTGTTCCTCTGACTGAAACAATCTTTCTCATATCCTCAAGTAGCCAATTTCTACTTATGAATCAGGATTCGATGCCAATATTTGTCAACAGAGAAACTTTCCCTGTGCACCAGTGTAAAGTATTCCCTATCATATGACTGCTTTATCACCATAAAGATTCAAAAGATCAATTGAATCACCTATCAGATTCAAAAGATCAATTGTTTTTATTTATTTGTTTGTTTGTTGCCTATTGCTACCACTAGAATTAAGTATTTTGTGTAGAGGGATATTGTCTGTTTCAATTATCACTGCATCTACAGTGTCTACCAGTATCTGGCATATAGCAGGTATTCACTAATTATATATATTATAAATTAAATAAAAAGCAGAAAGAAGACTAAATCCCAGTTACATTTACCATTATGTGAAAGTTCACTGAATGTAGAAATAGTATTAACTTATTTGCAACTTCCTGTTGTTAAAGAAAAATCATCCAGTGATGCTTGTTAAAACGTAGTAAGGAAGACTATTCACGACTATGACCATAGGTATAGGGACCACCACAATGTATCTTTGCAGTGGGGGAGAGAGATTGCACTCAACTCTGAAAACAGCATGGGCAAGTGGGAATTCACAGCTGAGGAGCAGTGTGGGGGTCAATGATGAGAAATTACAAAGAGGAAACATTAGCGGTGAGGGGGATTCTGACTAAACCGACCTAACAGAATTTTGCTGAAGACAGACTAGGTTGATCAGATATCACCTGGTAGGTGGTGGAGGATGCAAAACCTGATTTGGTATCAGGAAATTAGCTATTGAAGATGAAGGAGGGGGCTTGCTAAACCAACTAAGTAGGCCTCTTGCTAAAACTGGATTTTACAAGAAAGTACACAGATAGGTCCAGGAGAAGGTTCAGAAACCTGACTAAAGTTTGGTCAAGTAAAGAATCCTTGTCACCAGGGAGAAGATAATTATTTAAATCTAATATTTTACTCCTTTGAATTCCTTTTCTTCTGCGCCCCAGTGGCAAAACACTAGTTGCACTTCTTAACAGATTAAACAGATTAAAGTATTTCAATGCATAGCATAAGGCCTGTCTAGTACTTTTCATCAAGTGCAAGTGTTGGCTTATCATAATTGAATATCAGAGCCGAAAAATATCTTAGGATATCTTAGGTATATAATTGAAATGTAAAATTAACAACTACATAAAAAGTAATGACTAACATTTACTGACTGTTTTATGTTCCAGCCACTGCTCTAAGTGCTTTATGTGTGTTTCTGTATTTAATTTTCATAACAATTCCACAAGTTAGTCACTAACATTATGCTCATTTACAGGTGAGAAAACCAGTTCAGGAGTTTGTTCACAGTCACACAGATAGTCAGGATTGAAACATGGCTAGCTGGCATACACATAGCACTTAGTCTGCAAATTCATCTTTCCAGCTGACAATGGATATCAACATTCAATCCAGGCACTTTATTTCTGAGCCGGATTGGGGCCTCCTGATTTTAATAGAAGGTCTGAGGTCATGTGGTAGCAGAACAAGAACCTGAAGAGATGCACCATTCTTTACAAAACATCACAGATTGCAACAGGCCATTACAAACAACAGAGCCAGTGTTTTGATTTTGAAGTCAGAAAGAGTCACACCTAATGTGAAAAGATAGCTATTACATAGCTGGTATGGTATATCCTTAAACCAAGGATGACTAGAATCCTCCTAGCCACTTTTTCTTAATAGAGCCGACTTCAGATATCTCAGTTTCAAATGACTCTCTTGTTTTGATTAGTGCAGGAGAAAATAGCACCACTGAGCAAAGTATACAAATATTTACTGAACACTACATGCCCAGCACCCTACTAGGTTGTGGATGAAAGCAGGTGAGATGAAAATTGGTCTCCAGACTCCTGCAAGGCAAAGCAGAATGGCTTTCTCCTGCCAAGCAGAGAAGATAAATGCAGTGAATAGGAAGTGGGGTTATTATCCGTCCAGGAACTGGTTATGACCTTCAGATGCATAGGCAGCTGTGCATAAGATTTCCAGTTGAATTGTTTAAAAACTACTTAGGATGTATCTTTTTTTCCTCATTTGTTCCTTTATTTGCAATTCTCCTGTTACCTTTCGTAAACTTTAAAAGTAAAAAGCAAATCAAAGTGAGCAGATTCTGTCTGAGCTCACACAGAGTCAGTAAGATGAGCATACATGCGTTTGGGGTGAAGTGTGTGGGGCAGAGGGGAATGCTTGTATTTACCTCCTCACATCGTTGGTGCAGCCCACTCTTACCTGCCAAAGCTCTAGAATGTGACTCCTGATGGATTCTAGGATTCTGTTTTGCAACATTTGCTAGTTCCACACTAGCAAAAGAGAATTAAATATCTACGAAATCTCTTGAGAACTGATAAAGCTCTTCTGCTTACCTGGTTCTTTATCTCCAAAGTAACTGTAGGGGAAAATTGTGGCCTAATTTACTGGAACCATAACAAATATTTGTTGAATAAATGCATAGATCAGTTGCACCTTCCTAAAAATCACTATTAAACCAAGAAGCCAATGTAGCATGTCTGTGTAGAAAGTTCTTAATTCTAAAAAGCTTTCTTGCAGACAATCCTTTGTAGCAAATGGCCATATAGCCTTAGAGGGCCAACTTAATGTAAGTTCCTACCTAAATTAATTTTCCTTTTCCTTTATAGCAGAAGGAAGTAAAACGAAGGCTGAGAAAATTTACAACTATCTGACTCCAATGAAGGCAAGAGAAAGCCAGATTGCTTTTTTTTTTTTAAACTGAGTAGATCGTTATCCAAATTTATAGCAAGTTGCCAAGTTTGACAGAATGGCTTTTTGCCTTATCTCTGCCAAGGCATCTAACCCATAGCAGCATGAGCTACAGGCAGGCAGGAGAACAAAGCTGGTTATCAGTCCTTTGTAATTTGGGAAACCAAAATTCCAAGTCCAGAGTTCTTGTGGTTTTTAAATTGGAAGATTTATGTTGGTTCCCATGACTACTCAATGTCTCTTTGTGCCTGAGAAGTTCTCTTCATTAATTCAACAAGCATTTCCTGAACACCTACTCCATGCTAGGTACTGCATTAGACAACAAGGATGCAAAAGTGGATAAGTGAAGGCATTTGCCCTCAAAGAGCTTAAAGCCTGATAAAAGAGAAATTTCAAAACAAGTAACTACAATATATTATGAAAAGTATACTGACAGAAATATGTTCTTCAAATACAAGATGCTTTGGGAACACAGATTAAAAAGCTGCTAACTTTACAGGCTGAGCATATCTGTTTCTGCATATGGTAGAGGACTTGAAATCGTTCATTAAAAATACTTCTGAATCAAAATTGCTAATATAATTAATAGCAATGAGGAGCTACAGTAGTTAGTATTTTTTATTTTTATTGATATCCAAGCACTTTGCTAATATCTGAATTCTTGTATTTTGACAATGAGAAACTAGAGGCTCTGAATTTAGTAGCCTTGACCATAAAAACTGTCTTTACATTGAGTTTCTTGAGGAGAGCTCATGTCATTCAAACTTTGAAAACATACAAAGGCATTAGTTTCTGCCCTCATCAGGCAAAAAGCATTCTGAGAAAAAGAGGAGAGGAAAAAAGTATGGGAGTTTACTACTGCCAACACAGAGGGCATAAAAAGACTCTGGGGGGGGGGAATCAAGGATTTCTAACCCCAGTCACTGTGCAGTTATTGGTCTTCTGGTGCTTACACCTGTACCGGCTGCTTTCCCCAGAACCAGTCTAAAGAGAAGAAGAGAAGGCAGAAATGGAAAAAGAAAAGGAAAAAGTGCTCAGATTCGACCACCTTTAGTGATTTGACTTCTCAAAGAGTTGTGAGACAGCTCCTGGTAATTGGTGGTCACTAGTTATAGAACTAGTTAGAACCTCAATGAAGGAGTCAGATGTGGTTGTTAAAGGAAGCAACGATATCCTGGTTGGCCATACCAACACCCAATATGCCAGTCAGACGAGTGCAGTACATCCAAGAAACTGCTGAGAAAACAAAACTGAGATTTCCTGTCTTACCATCCTCTCCAGATTTGTATTTTTTGGTGGCATTTTCCACTATAACCTAGGCATTTTGCCCTTTTAATACTGAAATATTCTGAGTTAGGATAAATATTATGTAGCCTGCTTCATTATGCATATGTTAAATAAATTACTTTTAATAATTTAGCATCAAACTAGTTGTTCCTAGGAGCAGTATTTAAGTGATGGATTTAGAGCAGCTGTGGTACTCTCTATACCATGCTCTGCCACTATCCAGCTCTGTAACCTTGACAGTTGTTTTAACTCCTCTGCCCCTTAATTTTCACCTGTGAAATGTGGGATTTGGACTATACAAGTTCATAGGACACCTACACATGGGTAATTGAAAAGAATTCCCTAAGCCATAGTCCTAGGTATTAGGGGTAATATCCCAAGATTCTATATTTTTCAAGATCCTACAAGATGTGAAATATACAGCTAGTTTGAAAAACCATGAGACTCCTTCTAGCTCTGTCAAATGATGATTTGATGAAATGGATGGCCATGAAAAGAACTTGGAAAGAAATATGTATATTCACATTTTTTAAGTGTGACGTCTGCTTTAGAGCACAACTTTCCAAAAGAGTAGCAAACAAACAGCATAGCTTTCATGATCTTACTACTAAACAAAACTACCTTCACTTAGTCACTAATGAACTGTAGAGTCAATACCTAGAGTTTTGTTTTTTTTTCACTTCAGATGTGGTATTAATAGCTGAAGTATTACCTTTTCCAGTCACAACCAAAACAAAAGAAAAATCCAGCAACTGAGAGCAAGGCAATTAAGTTTGGGCTTATGATGAAGATGGAGTTTTATAAAGCCAAAGGCATTCCCAATCAATGAAGCAAGTGCCTTGATCAGCAAGCATAGCTAAGAAAGAAAATTGAATTCTTTGAAAATAATTTGGAAAGGAATTTGGAAACCATATCCAAACAATGCTCTGGGGCTGACATTTCAAAAATGTATTTGCTCTTTATTCTAATCCCTTTGGTACTGTTATCAAAGTGAAGGCATGACATATGGAGCCAAAAATATTCAGTGAGATGAAGCAGTCAGATGCACACAGTTGGAAGAGGCCCAGAGATTACAATCTGGTTTACCTTATACATCCAATCTCAGCTTCCTAAAGGCTTATAAGAACTGTCATTTATGGAGAGTCTGTGGTAGAACTGAACTAGGTAACTGTCTACAATTCTCAAAAGAACTCTAAGGAAACCAATGCCTAGAGAGATTACCTATTTCACACAAGGTCTCAGAGTTGATAAGAGATAAAGCCAGGATTTTAACTGAGTTCTGTCGCTTCCTGCTACCTCTGAAATTGATTCCTTTCTGACCATTATTCTAACCCTATTTCTGCCCTGTTGCTGTCCAAGGACACTGGCAAATGTTAGTATATTCGGTGTTTTCTAGCATGTTTCAAGGGTTTACAGATCAAATGACCATGGAGCAGTTTAGCATCAATAAGGGGCTATTATCGAAGGGATTTTTTTCCCGTTGTTTTATTATTCTCCCTGCTTTTATTGCTGTTATTGCTTGTTTCCTCTAATATCTAATGTAGCTCTCATATCTGATGGTTGATTCCTTATGAAACATTCACCAATGCTAGAAAATATGTTAAAAACACAATCTTTTGTTAAAACTTTTCTTCTCTGCAGAATTTCACAGTGCTTGCACCGTGTTGTTCTTATATAGTTGGCTAATCAAAATTATCTGCAATAAGCTATTTCTGAATGACATATTATTTGCACCCTGAAACCACAAGTAACTGATAATTGTCTTATATCTACACTAAACCCATTATGTATTGATAAACAGCACAGGCTGGGATATACAATGACTGAAGGAAGAAAGCTGCTTTAAGGAGATGGACTGAACAGATGACTTTTGCCTTTATGTCAACGCCTTCTTTTTGAAGAGGGGAAATAGACCACATAGAATGGATCATTGATTCCACATAACATGAATTAAAAGCAGAAAAAAAAAATGCAGTGATTTTACATGGTATCAATCAATCAAGAACTCGTATAGAATCAGTGATTGAAATTCGGACTGTACTGAGAACATTTTAGCCTACTGTATATTTTCTGTGCCCAGCAGATGGATCCTGACTCAATGGAGTCTCCCACCTGCTGTATTTCACTCCTCCCCACCCTCACTTCATCATTCTTTCCTCTGGGAGAGCAACCTTGGCGGTTAAAATTAACACCAGAGGATCCTAACACAGAGGGAGCTAGAGCTAGTAGCAGGTATCTTGAAGGTGTGTGTCTTAGCCTAGGCAAAGCAATCTCCCCAGGGATGATGCCTTGTACAAGGACTTCACTCAGGGGGTCTAGAAGTTTTTCCTCAGTGTGCCTTTTACGAGCAGGAGCAAGAGGAGGAAGCTCCCAAGGGAGCTGAGCTTTGCCTGCCTCGGGAACCTAAGCCTTTCCCAGAAGGTACAGCTCTGCCACCACCTGTGGCCCTTGGAGCCACCAGTGGAAGCAGGAGTGGACTGAGGGCGATGCAGCCCAGAGAAACCCACACCCTGCCAGTTTCTGATGCCAGCTCCTTTTGTTTCCATGAAGCTACTTAATGAGATTCTTCATGCATAAAATTAATTTTTGCCCTCTTCTATCAGCTTTTACCACTAAAGGATTTACTTACAATTTTGTCAGGTTTTATTTATATGTGCAATAAAGGGGACCCAAATCATAATGAAGGCTTTTATGGGCAATGATGGGAGATACAAAGGGAAGCTGAGAGCAGGCAGTCATCCAGGCTCCCTTCGGATGCCAGGATGCATTATGCAGGAGATGCCCCCTGCAGAAATGCACGAGGCCCTCCCCACCCAGAGCTGTACCTCCAGTCACATCCTAATTTGTTGCTGGGGGAGAAGGGGAAGAACAGGGCTATTAATAAACAGTGCAAATAATTAGGCTTTATGGGAATTTGGTTGTTTTCTTACATACTAGATTTGCTCTTAAACTCTTTTCAAATGTGCTCTGCTCGACTGCTCCACAGCCAGGGGTTTGCTGCATTCATCACCCACTGGGGAGCTTTCTGGAGCTAGAATGAAAGCAGAGATGGACAACACACTTTTTGCAATAGTGGCTCTTGTTCACTGAGCAACCTCTAAGGCCAGGCTCTGTGCCAGGCACATGCTATGATTTCATCCAGTCGACAAAATAGTTGGTAGGGTATCTATTGTCAGTCCCATTTTAAAGATAAGAAAATTGAGGCTTAGAGAGGTCCTATGGCTGTTCCAGATCACGTGCCAATCCTGGCAGAGTTAAGCACCCTCTGAGTCAAGGGAAATTTGTTCCCAACTCCTCACACCATTCTAAGCTATGAACCATCCTTCATGCTAGAAAGGACAGTCATGTGGTGTTTAGAACAAGTACCAGACTGGGTGCAGTACCTGCCTCCTAGTCCTATCCCCATTTTTAATGCTAAGCGCTGTGTGACCTTGAGCAAATCAGTTTACCTCTCTGACTGTTACATTCTTCTTTTGAAAAGTGGGATTATACAACCCTTAACTGTACCCCACAAAATCATAATAAAAAATATTGATTAAAAAAAAAGAAAAGTGGAATTATAATCTCAAGGAGACTGTTGGGTTCTGGCATTTTTATTCTGGGACATTATCTTCGCATAGTCAACACTAGAGTGTGTGCAAAGTGCATATGCTAGCTCACAGACAGAAAATGCACTCATTTTTTTCAGAGTTAAAATATTTGGAGCTATACCACTGCACAGAGGACATTCCCAAATCCATGAGTGACTGCCAAGCTGCTGGGGAACATCAGAGACTTTTTTCTTGCTCACCCTCCTCCCGCCAACACAAGAGATAAAGAATCACAGAGACAACCAAAATGAAAGTTACATGAGATGACTGAGGGGTAACAACTGGAGATGAAGAGTACAGTGATACCATTTAGACTTTTATCCAGAAACTATACACACATTTGATTTTCAGGAAAATTAGACTCTAATGGCATCTTACATTTCCAACAGCAAACAGATGTCATTGGTCATTTGAATCACGGGGCTAAACTTTTAAGATCCACTGTGACATTTGTCCCCTACCACGGGTTCTATGTCTTTGGACACTGAAATAGAAGAACTACAACTTCAATTATTTATTCATTCCATAAATACTTACTGAGATCCTGATGCGCTCTAAGCTCCATTCTGAGTATCCAAGATAGATAGATAAGAAAGTTCTGAAAGATCCTGAAAGTACTCACAGTCGAGTGGCAAAAATAAACAATTCCATACAATGAAAGATGACGAGGATGGTGGTAAATAGGACATTGTGAATGTCTGGAACATGGTCACCTCACTAAACAGGAGTGAGCCCTGGGGAAAGGCACTCATGGTAGTTAAGGAAGGAAGGCATAATCAATTCCAAGAAAAGCAGGACTTTAGCTGAGTCCTGAAGGATGAACAGAAGTTAGCTAGGCAAGTGAGGGAGAGGACAGTGTCCTGGTAGTCAGAAAGGTGGATGACTTCTCTTATCATGCCATGCCTATGAGATAAGTGCTGCTTAAACACAGGGTCAGGACCTGCTTCCCTCAGACAGGATGTCAGGCATTACAGTGTGGGATGTTTAGGTCCCCAATATATGTGGCTTTCTGCTTTCTAAATGCAGCTGTTCTCACTTTCCTTCTCAGAAATCCTATTGTGAAATCTCTTCCCAGTAGTCTTTCTGTGGAATCTCTTCAATAGGAGAGCATCCAGAAATGCTTTATACCTTTCTAAAAGATAGAGGAATAGAAAGAATGGGAGGGACTGAAGAAACTGGGATCCAGCGAAGCCTCAGCCCTACCTAGATACTCCATGGAATGAGGTCCCAGGCTCAGTATATCCTAAGATTGATTTCTAAAAGAAAGACACATGAAAAAATGCTTAGCCTCACTAATCATCAGAGAAACGCAAATCAAAACCATATTGAGATACCATCTAACTCCAGTAAGAATGGCCATCATTAATAAAACAAAAAACAGCAGATACTAGGAAGGGTGCAGAGAAAAGGGAACGCTTCCACACCGTTGGTGGGAGTGCAAACGAATTTGACCTCTGTGGAACACAGTGCAGCAATTTCTAAAAAAAACTAGAAGCTGACCTTTCATATGATCCAGCAATTTTCCTTTTGGAAATATACCCAGAAGAGTTTAAATCACTCTACAAAAAAGATACCTGCATGCACATATTTATTGTAACACTGTTTACAATAGCAAAAACATGGAACCAACTGTGCTGCCCATCAAAACTGAACTGGATTAAAAAAAATGTGGTGCATATGCACAATGGAATATTATGCAGCCATAAAGAAGAACAAAATTATGGACTTCACAGCAACTTGGATAGATTTAGAGTCTATAGTACTTGTTGATTTATCACAGAAACAAAGAACTGAGTACTATATGTTCTCACTCATAAGCAGACCCTGAACATTTACCATAATTCTATAAGAAAGGGATTGGTAGTAGCCAGAAACTGCCAGGGGAGGGAGGGGAAGGCACATAACATTAATAAGGGTACCTTATTACATAACATTAATTAGGCAAAGTGGGGATCAAAGGGAGGCCCAGACTTTACCTGTACAATGACCACTTGCATACCTGATCCTGAATTGTACCCCACATCTTAAAAATAAAATAAATTTAAGAAGAAAAAAAAAAACAACTCAGTGAAGGAGAAAGCAGAGAAAGAATTTAACACATCAGCAAGTTTCTCCTAAGCAACTCTCAGCCCAGACATTAAGTCAGCTGTGGAAACACAAAGGTTAAGGAGTAAAGAGACATCTTTGCTCTCTTTTCACTAGTTAAGAAGCTTCTGCTAAGCAACTCTCAGCCCAGACATTAAATCAGCAGTAGAGACACAAAGGTTAAGGAGTATAGAAAAGACATCTTTACTCTCTTTTTACTAGATAAGAAAATAAATGAAAAGATAGAAAATAGGTTGTCCTGAGTTAATATCTAGACCCAAGTACAACCAAGAATGAGAAGCGTTTTCCAAGGTTCATGGCAAAAGAGGAAGATACTAAGCATGACTTAAAGCATCACCATCCCCCATCCTGTGCCAGACTAGAGGTGAGGAAGGTGCGTGCGTGGCATTACCCTTTTAACTTCATTCACAGCCACAAAATGTTAATTGGGCAGATGGGGTAAGGGAGCGAGGTGCTGCAGGTGTCTAGATTAGCAATCAATGCCATAATGTTGAAAGAAGTATTTTATAGCACTGGTGACAAATTGCATCTTCATTTTCCCTTCCATGAATGACCTTATTTCGACAATACAAGCAAGGATGATGAGATGAAGTGACAGTCATGTAAAAGAGACAGACTTCATGAAAATAAGAACAAAACATTGAGCAATTTCTTGTGACTCACACACAGAGAGAAAATGTTTTCATGGAAGAAAGCCAGAGGACAGCCTCCTGGGAAGCATTGTGAGCTTTTCTTTTGTACTCTCATTATTACTCTAATAGTTTTCTCTGATTACTGAAGTGATGGGAATCCTTTGTATAATATTTAGAAAGTACACAAAAGAAAACAAAAATTATTTCTACCTTAAAAAAGCACTACTAACATTTTAACTCTTATGGATCAAAGATTTTTAAAGAGAAACACAGAAGAAAGAGATGTCAAAAATCTGTGAGTACTGGGACCTCTCAATTACATGGCAAATAATTGAGTAACAGAGAGCACTATCTTTATTAATGAATACATATTAAATGACAAAAGTACTTTTCAGACACTTCATCACTAAAAGTAAAAATAACGGAGACAGGATATTTTGACACTGGTCTTTTACATAAAAACCACTAAGTACCATACCCAGTGACAGCCCCTGCCACATCCCATCCATGAGCCTCATATACTACATGTTCCATCCATTACTCTTTCCCTCTTGGTCAGTCCTATGTTGATGAAAATGACACCAGACTCAGTGAGGCTCAGGAATAGGGCAAGTGCCAAGGAGGGAATGAAGTTAAGAGCCAAAAATAATTTTTAGGACAGATCAAAACATTCTGTCAAGCTTCTCCTCTGCAACTCCCTTTGTACATGTAGATATGAGGCCTGAGACAAACAAGGGTATTTCTCTGTTGGGGCTCAATAGAACAGGTTCTTTGTTGTTGGTGTCTGCCTTCACCTCTTACACACAAGCTGAGGAAATTGAAGACCTTTTGTCAAAGTAGGCTTCTTCTTCACCTTCCATTGGTGATTCTTACCGAGCAACACAGATTTTGCATATGGCTATCACCCAGGCAACAACTCACCCTACTTACTTATAGGTTGGCAACTGAAGCAGGTCAATCCTAGGCCCTGTTCCTGGCTTGCTTTTGAAAAGCCCAGAGAGAAATCTTGCACTGTTCTACCCACATTGGCTGCTACAAGTGCTAGCTAGCTCAATGCCTATCAGACTCCATGTTCTCAGAGGATTTTCTACTATCAGTATTATCGTCATCCAATGACAGACTGAGAAACTACAGTGACCCTAGAGTTCCTAGAGGTAAGCGAGGAAAATTGTTTGCAGGAAAGAGTCCTGCTGCCAACAACACCACTACCCAAGGATTGTTGTATGTAATACAGGTTCATGAGTAGAAAACTTGTAAGAAACATCCAACAGTGAATGTACAATAAAAAGATTACCAAGAAGTTCCAGAAATTCTTTTTTCGGAGGGCACCATTTAAAAAATTTTCAGGTAAATGCATCAAGCTAAGGCATAGGGATATCAGAGCAATGCCTTTTCAGTTTCTAGACAAAGTGGGAGAAAAAAACTTAATTTTTTATTTATACAGAATTAGCAGAGATCTGGTTAAAAGATACATAATTTTTCAATAAGTTATTGTCTTTGTTTTTTGCTGTTATAACGGAATATCACAGATTGGGTAAGTTATGTAAAAAAAAAAATCATTTCTCACTGTTTTGGAGGCTGAAAAGTCCAGTATCAAGGTGCCAACATCTTATGAAGGGTTCTTGCTGCATCCTAACATGGCAGAAGGGCAAAAAGACAATGAGAGAGAGAGAGAGAGTAAAGAGGGAGCCCAACTTGTCTTTTTGTAAAATAAACAAACAAACAAACAAAAAACACTCCTGCAATAACCAAGCCACTCCCATGATAATGCTATCAACCCATTTATGTATACAGTATCCCCATGACTCAAACACCCCCTCATTAGGACTCACCTCCTAACACTGGAAATCAAGCGTCCAACACAGAAATTTTGAGACAAACATGCAAACCAAAGCAGTTATTAATTATATGCCATGGTAGTTATAATATGGGCATACATGTTGGACGTCAGCTACCCTGAACATTCTCAAGAACTGAATAATCCACTGCGCTTAACCATATATTTCACTTGCCTGAGGCCACCTCATTTGCTCACTTGTTAATTAATTCATTTGTTCATGTATGTCAATTTATTCATTTATTCATTAAGTACTTATTGATCAACTGGCATGGCCAGTACCATGTTAGTTTCCAATGTTAATATGAAAAACCTCTTTCGTAAATAAGGGCAAATTTTAATAGAGAGAGCTAACATGTATTAATAAAGAATACTCATTGAATGCTTACTGTTTTTTGTGTGAGTGTGTTTTTACTCATTTAATCCTCATAACAAACCTATGAGGAATGTAGTATTATTACCATCATTATAGAGATGGGGAAACTGAGGAAAATAGAGATGAAACTTGCTCAAAATCACCTAAGTAAAATGAAGGAAAAAGGCCAACCTGGAATATCTGCCTCTAAAACTCATGTCCTTGCTAGCATGCAGCTGAAATGAGCTCTTTGGGCACATTGGGGGAATTATTAATTCCTTAATTAATGCCAATTCTGTATTGCAAGGATTGAGATGAGATCTCTGGGCAACAGACCTACCCCTCACACCCATAAATTTAACTTCCCCCTTGTTTTTCTTTTGTGCCACCAAATGTCATAGACAGTAATATCACAACCATGGTGAAGGAGCATCCAGACCTGTGTGTGGGAGACAAGAAGACATGATTCCATGCCTGATATTGGAAGCAGTACCAAAAATAGTTCTGACTCAGAATTCTACTTGCCAAGAAATGAGTCTGAACTGATCGGCCAATCAGCAGACAATATGCTTAAGGCGAAAGCAAAATTACTTGGGAAGAAACATTCTTCTAATACATTGTTGGGGATTTGCAATCAGCAGAGTAATTTCAAAGAATGAACCAGTCATATAGCTATGTTTTATTTGAGCACCCAACCCAAATAGGGCATTATCTTGCTCATTTTTTTTTTTTTGAAGTCACAGCAAGTCTTAAGAAATTAAATACTTGAATTTGTTTGTTTGTTTGTTTGGGCTACCAAGTTTTCTAATCTGAAATCGCAGCTCAGAAATGTTAAAGAAAGTCCAGATAATTCATAGTTGGATATTTGGAGTGCCAAGTAAAATAGATATTTTCTACAAGGAAAGTTAATTTTTTTGATCTTCCTTTTATTTGGCATGGTCTTCTACTATTTATTTTTCTTTTTAAGGAAACTATTCCACTATAGCTGAAATCTTGATTTCTTGTCTTTTTTTTAAATTTTGGAACCCAAAGAGATCATTGGTCTACCTGTTTTGTTTTCAGTAAAATGCAAATAGTATATATATTTAGAATAATGTATTAAATAATTTATTACCTATACAGTAAATTATTTATTTACTCCTGGCATACATATTTAGAATATGAATATAAATATTTTATAGCTTGTGCCACTGCTAAAGAAAAAAGAAATTAAGTCAGTCTCCTGGCAGTTCTAGATGGTACTTTATCAACATCAGTGACCTGCAAGCAGCCATACACCATCATATGCTTCAAAAGTTACTTGTAAGATTTTCCAAAACATTCAGTCTTTAAAATCTTGTTCAATCTCCTCTCCTCTCCTCATGGCCTTCCAGATCTCAGGCATCTGATTTGTCTCTTATCAATCAACGTGTATTTTTTGAGCACTGATCATATATAATGTTTGCCAAGAATTCTGAATGAATATTAGAGGAATATTAACCATGCACCTTTCTAGAAGAGTTTGTTTTTAGCTAAGTTACATAAGTAAGACACAAAACTCCCCCAAAATGAAAATTTGGTAAAAATCAGAGCACTCTAAGTAATTGTTGTAAATATATGTGAAAAGTGATAGCATTTGTACAAATTACAAGGCTACCAACTGGCTACTGTGAGATTTTGTAAAACTAATAAATATATATATGGGGAAGAAATCAGTGACCTCTGACTAAAATGATTTCTTCTGAACTTTGAAGCTACTCTAGAAACTTTAGTGAGCTCACTATCCAGCAGTAACTGACATGTTCAAAAAGTAGAATACAGTTAGAGGAAGTCTGGAAAGGGAAAATTACAACGATTGAAGAATCATAAATAGGATCACTTGGGATTAAATATTTGTAATATTTAAACTATAAAGCTCTGACTAGAAACAGAAAAAAATGAAGTTACATAAAACCATAAAAATTAGAGACAAATTGAATATAAACTTATTTTCCAAATCCTAGATCTATTAGAAATTCTACAAGAGGTGATTTTTTTTTAATGCAGAGATACTATTTCCTGAGCATCTTCTACATTCCAGATCCTCAACATTCATTACTTAATGCAATTCACATAAAACTCTTGCAAGGTGCTGCTCCCATTCTAAAGAGGTTGAGGAAACTGAGACATAGAGTTTAAATATTAACCTGAAGGGTAAAAAGTCAGTAAGTGACAGAAATTAAGAAGTGAAACAGGTTTTTGGCAGCTGTTCTTTTGAAAACCATCAAGACTAATAGTGTTTGTACTCAACTTGTTAGCTCGTGTTTCTTAACAAACATGTCTTCATTCCTGGTTTCAAAAGAGCACTGTGAGCAGCGTGAAACACAAAAATTTTACCAAAAAAAAAAAATTCGAAGAATAAGTGAGAGTTTAAGTGATGAGAAAGACCAATAGAGAAGAGAAAATCCAGCGAAAAGGGAATTGGTGGCCATGGATCCAAGAGACCAAACTGAATAATATACAGGAATGAGAAGCAGTGTTATTTGTTGTTTTTCCTGTTGGTTTTCCAGAACCAACATTTGGCTTTGTTGATCCTTTCAGAGCACTTTTAAAAAACTTTATAAATGTCTATTTTTATACATGTTATTTCCTTATTTTTCTGTTTGGGTTTGCTTTGCTATCCTTTCTCTAACCAAACATTTGAAAATTGTTGTGTCTTACTTTATAGTCTAGCATATGTCTAATTGTTATAAAAGTTTCACCTGTTGTTGAAAATAGTGAGGCCTCTGCCACTGTTGGGTGGAAATGTCCTAATAGACACAGTCTATTATGTCTATTATTTCAAGCCTATTAGTTGTGCTATTAAAACATCTGTATTCTTAGAATAGTTTGTTTTTGTTGACTTTTTTTGGTCTGCATTATCAATCAGTTTGTGTGAGAGGTATCTCAAAAATCTGTCAATTAAGTTATAAACTTGTCTGGTTCTCCTTGTAGTTCTTTCACTTTGGGGTTCAAAAATATGAAGCTGCATTAATAAGTGCATAAAATTTATATTGTTATGCACTCTTGGGGAATTAAACTTTTTGTCTTTATAAAATATCACTCTATGTTTATGTTTTTTTATTAGTCTATCTTGTCTGAAATTAATTGGACTATCCAAACTGTGTTTTACTAATGTTTCTATATTATACCCAGCTATTTTAGAAGTTTTTAGTGGGATACTTATTCCAATTATTTAGCCCACAATGTTGCAAATTCAGAGTGCTATCATTTTGTTTATTTGTTTTTACTATAATGTAGCTTCTTGGGCTACTTTTTATTACTGTTTTTCATTTTTTTCTTTTCAATCTTCTTACTTTAATATTATCCCAATAAAGATGTTATAGAATATTTTCTAATTTAGATGATTACCTTCTGTAACCTATACTTCTGAAGTTAGTATGGCAAGAAATGTATACACTGACTACAGTATAGATATATCAGCACAATCTGTTTTCTCTTTTCAATGACTGAAGAATACTTCCTTTTTAGATTTTATTTATGAACATTTCTAGTGTTTTCTTTTCACCAAACTTAGTAAAGCATTTATACTACATTTTTAAATGTAGAATAATATCCTGAAAATTCCAAATCATAAATCATTGATGCCAACATAAAAACAAAATTTTGAGCCAAGCAAAGAGATCCAGCCAAAAAAAAAAGGAATCAAAGTGAACTGAACTCCCCAGAGAAGAGTTTATCTGCTGTCTACTTTCACTCTTTTGCCTTCCTGTTCTGGTACCATACGAATAGGTCCTTGCCAAGTAGGTCTCCATTCCACCAAGAACTAAAACTCAGTCTGACACTACTAGGTTTTTGCAGCAAAGAGAACTTTCCTCATTTTACACCTCCTTTTTCTTTAATATAATTACTTCCCTTAGGAGTTCCATATTTACTCTGTTTCCTAGATGGAAAAGACCAGTAGCCTCACCAAGATATTGAGGTAATTTTGAAGAAAAAAAATGAACCTGGAAATTGCAAACAAGTTACTAGTTCACGAAGTGACTTGGAATCAAATTTGAACCTTTAGTATCACTTCTGATCTCCCCTTCTAAGGGTGAGACTTTAAATACTCAAGACATATTTTAAAAACAGCATCTAGCATGCTTTCTAGCTCATGTTGTAACTTAGATTAATGTTTACCTGGTATGCAAGAATGTACAGACACAGACATGTGCATTTATTTACACACAAGAGTCACATGCATACATGTGGGGGCAAACACACACATACACACTCCCAAAACTACAGCAAACACTGAAGATGTAAGTTTCAAATTGGAGAGTGATACGTGTTTTCATTGAATCATTTAGAATAAAATATAAAATGCCATTGAGCTTTGCTTAGAAAGATATTGAGTTTTGAATAGTATCAATTATTTTTGCAATTGAGTCTGTGAGTAAATATGTTAATTAAATTAATGCAAATACCGTTACCTAGTTTACCTAGAGAGAATTAACATTATCTGGAAGGAAAGTAATTGCATGTTGTCTTCCTTACACCCAGATGTAAGAAATAGACTTCAGGCTGACCACTTAAATGATAGCAATTCTAGCTGCATCAAGTTTAAAATGGATGACTTATTTCTAAACCGAAGAATTCAGCAAGCAGTCTCTAAATAAGTAAAGCTGCTGATCCCAATTGTAGACTAATATTTCAGTGAGTAGGGACTGAAAACCCTGTTATTTACGGAGAGAAGGGGAAAGGACGCCCCATCCTGAGAAAGTTCTCGTTATAAAAACTATCTAAATTAAAACAAACTTTGTACAAATATCTGTGGACTTGATGATGCAGACTTCTGAATGGACCACTTACTCATGAAATGAAAACTGGAACCTGCAACTCTTCTTAGTACATATGTTCATCTAACTGAAAGTTGTATACTTAGAATAAAAGTACTGTAAGTTAGAATTATGCAGAGTTGAACATTTATTTCCTCATTAAAATAAAGTAGCATAATAAGAGTTGATATTCCTGAACAAGTTTTTGCCACCCAGCTTTATGGAAATTACCATAAACATTCTATTTTTACAAACTCTAAGTAGTATGCTTGAGGAGGATGAAGTTTTCTAATGTGCATATAAATCAAAATTGTAGGAAAACTCAGTAGCCAATTGCATAAAATTAAATTTAAAAGAATACAGTGCACTATGCACAGTTCTCATCTTCTCTCTTCACAGTGTTTGTCTTACTTTACTTTCTGCAATCAGAAACTATGAAATTCTTTAATAAGAATCAATGAAGAAATCCATAGTGGAAGATTTTTGTAGTCACCTTAAGACCTTATGAAGATATATGACCACACTGAGTCATTTAAACAACTGTTTTGGGATTGCCTTTTGCTTATCCTGACTTATTTTTTTCATTAAACATTTACAAATAGCAAGCATAGAAATCGAGTATGAAGTTTTTGGTCATTTTGCTACCTGGAAACAAAATCTTTATGCTTTCTTTAGTAGCTATGATATCCTCATTAATGGTGGTGGCTTATGGCTTATATCTTAATGAATGATAAGAGAAATCTGTCTTTGAACATATGACTTGGCTCAGCCTATATTTTAACAAAATTGCTTTGTTTAAAGAAAGACTACAAAAGTTTCCACCCATGAAGACATATTAAGCCTGTCTGTTTTTCACAGTTTTACTCTGGATCTTATAATAAGTAGCTGCAAAATTCACAAGAGCTCTATTATATTTTTAAGCTATTCTAATAGGATCTATTACTAGGAAGAAAATATATATTTTCATTAAAATGCATTAATGTATGCAGTCAAATTATACAATTTTATTATCTAAAATAGCAGTTCCTCCAGAGAGAAGACATAATGTAAACAAACAAAAAAAACATTGTCCTAAAATATAGAAGGCCTTAATTTAGCCTCCAAGACTGTGTCATATAAAATTGTGGTCATGAACCTTAATATTTCCTACACCTAGTTTCCTTATCTTTGAAGTGAGGAATTGAATTGAATGATGTACAAGGTCTTCTCAAGTTCTATAATGCTGTGATTCTAGTCCCACTTATTTAAATAATACTTCCATTATTAATGTTAAAATATTTGTATAATTCCTTCTTTGCAGTTGAATTTGGAGAATCAGTTTCTCCTTTGCAAAACAGCATGTTTTTTTTCTTCTCTTGGCACACCTCCTACTCCTCAGACCCTGAGACTTGTGTCTCCTTCCTCATGGTGCCCACTAACAGTCTCTTGTCCTGTGTTAGTCCCAATAGGAGCCATGAGCGGGATAGCTAACAGAAAGAAGACTTAGATAGAACCGGACACTGTCCATAGGCTGAAGAGGGGAGCTGGCTTCATGCCTTTGTTCCCCCTCTCCCTGGTCTAAGTGCTGTAAGTTAGGGGCTGAATACAGTAGAAAGAGCATTCAATCCACAACAAAAGAGTGTAAGTTGAACATCTGTCTCTGTCACTTGCTAGTTTGTGTGAGCTAGAGAAATATGTTTAACTCTTATGAGTCACAGTTTCCTCTTTGTAAAATGAGGGCAATTGTAAGAATTGATGAGATAATGTGAAAGCTCGTGGCACAGTATTACACTGTGGGTACTCATCAAACATGAGTTGAATCTGGATCTGACACCAGCACTATTGATTTAGCACTGGAACCATAAGCATTGCTCATAGGCAAGAACCATGGGCATTTGTTAAATTCTTATACTTTAGTTGCTATCCGTGAGTGATGTTAACATTCACAGGGATTTGCAACAAGAGTCCCATAAAACGATAGTCTGTTTTCCAGTGAGACTCAAATAGAGTCTGATCCCCTCCTTGGGATTTGTTGACAGAGAGGATGCAGTAAACATTGGCTAAGCAATCACGTTGTTTAAGGTCATCTGCTATACCTCAGTCGGTTGCTTTTATTTAAAAATGTTTAAGGATTTTTCAGTTTGAAATCTGTGAGGGAGAAAAAGCATGCTTCTGCCATAGGTTTTTGAAAAAACCGTGATAATAGATTGTTCTCTCCTTTGGAGAATAAATGCCGATTAGCATCTATCAAAGGAGGCAGTTCTCTGGACAAGAGCCAAAGGAATGGGGTTGTGGCCAAGGATTGGTGTTTGTCAATATCAGTGTGATCTTCTGGTTAGAAATCAATAAATGTAAATTCCAAATTGAAGTTTTGAGCTTAGGTCTGCCAATCCCACGCCTCTGCGTTTGTTTTTATTTCATGTCTTAAGGGACAAAGCCATTAAAGCAGATGGCACAGCAGCATAGACAACTGGCTGAGTACTTGCTATTGAAATGGAAAAAAGTGTTCTTTTTCTGGATAAAGAGGGCGTAGGTGAGGCAAGGCAGAGCTGGGGACTTGGAAGCTGAAGGGTGTTATATTCGTTTTCTGCAACTGTTATATCTAATTACCACAAACTTGGTGGTTTAAAACAATACAACTTTATTACCTCACAGTTTGGAGGTCAGAAGTCCAACATGGGTCTTAACTGGGCTAACATCAAGGTGTTGGCAGTGCTGCTTCCTTACAGAGGCTCTAGGGGAGAGTCTCTTTCCTGTTCCCAGTTTCTAGAGGCCCTCGCATTCCTTGACTCTTGGCTGTCTTCCACCTTCAAAGCCAGCCATGGCCATCCAAGTCTTTCTCAGTAAACATCACTCTAACACTGACATTTCTGCTTTTCCCTTTCACTTATAAGTACCCTTGTGATTATATTGTGTCCTCCTGGATAAAGCAGGATAATCTCCTTATTTTTGAGTCAGCTGACTATCAAATGTAATTCCGTCTACAACCTTGATTCCTGCTAGCCATGCAATGTAACATAACCACAGAGTCTGGGGATAAGGACATGTACAACTTGAGAGGAAAGACATTATTCTGCCTAATTCAGGTGCATCATGTTGTTAGAAACAAAGTTGGGAGGGTCAGAGCACAGTGTCAGGCGTTTCTGTAAATGTGCAGGAGTTTCTGAAGTCATTAGATTAAAATTATTCCTGAAGATGGAGGCCAAATAACAAAAGACAGACGAGTACAAAGAGTCAGCTAGAACTGTAGGCAGTTACTTCTTGGAGAGAAGGCAATAATTCATTTCTAATAGTTCTCATCCTTCAACACAATAATTTCACTTTAGAAATTCAGTCTAAATGTGATGGTAGTAAAGATTTGTGAAGATATTCATCATAGGGCTATTGGAAATAAACAAGATGTCCAACAACAGGTGATTGTTTAAACACAACATGGCACCATTCACATGATTGCAGATTACACAGCCATGAAGTGTCACTTTTGAAGAAGAATTGTTACTCCCAGCTCTGACTGAATCCACTTTAACTCTTTCCTATTTTTCTGTCTATTTTTTCCCTGACTTTTCCTAGTATTTGTTAACTTAGGGGAAAAAGTTAGTAACTACTAAATATCAGCTTCTGTGGTAGGTGATAGAATATACTAGTAAACATTCCAGACCAATTTTATGGAGCTACAGTTAAACGCACACACACACATACACACACACACACACACACACACACACACACACACACACACACACACACACACACATACAGACACAACTAGACACTACATAAGTAACTATAAGTATGATGAATTTTTTGAAAGAGTCAATGCAAGATGCTTGAGAAGCAAACAGGACAGGAATCTGTCTACCTGGGAACCTTTCAAAATACAGAGGCCTCAATTGCTGGCCTAAGCCCTGCTACCTTATCCTTATCAGGGCTTAAATCACCACAGATACAGGTGATATTTTGGCAGAGTTTAATGCTTTAGAATCCAAAAGTGTCCTAGGGAGTCATTTTTCTCTACTTTATTCTTCATTTCATGACTTTGATCCTTTTCATTTTAATTTTTCACCTGTGTCCAATAAATGTTATAATTTATATAGCTTACAAACTACCTTAAATCTTCTCTGGAACAAGATGAGATTGAGCAATAAAAATTTGAAAATACTAAGAATCATACCAATCAAATCAATGTGTCACCAACAAAGGAGCTGCAAACCATCAGCGTATGATTCTCAACAACTTACTCCTAGGTTTTTACCCTTTGCTTCTAGTTCCACCTATTTCTGAAGCGGGGGTGGGCGGGGGATCCAGTTTCCTTGCAGTATGAAATTTTGCCCTAGTAATTTTCCCTAGCCGTTTGACTTTTCCAAGAATTTTCCTCTTGAGAGGAATGGCAGATGTAGATCTACCTTCCTCTTTTGCAGAATGACAGAGTTGTCTGTCTTTCCTTACCTACTTTAGATAGTCTCTAAATGTTGCAGTACTTGGCATAGCTTAAGATCTTAATGACTGTCAGTTTATTTTCCCTCACTATGCTTTGGCAGGAAGAAGAAAACTTCCATGAGATCAATGGATGAAATGGTATTCATGGACCTCAGCAACTACAACAGGTACAGAATCCTGGGATTTGCTTTGACAAGATCTATAGATTCCACTGTCATTTACTCTCTTACATGGGAGATCTCTTGGATCTTGTCAGCCTTCAATGTCTCTCTTACCTTCCTTTACTGCATCTGAAAGACTTCTAATAAAATGGAAAAAATGCATACCACATGATTTTTAAGTTAAAAAAGAGAATTACAAACCATATGGAACCTAAATTTAAGCGGGGGCATCTCTGGCTAAAATCATCTCAAAATTAATTTATGAAAACTTTTTCTCCTATTGTCTCTTTGCTGTATACAATGAAAGGTGTAGTACAGGTAGACTATAATGATAGTTTACACAAGAATGATGGTGGTGATAGAAACAGGAAAAAATGGTCAAGCATAATATCTTAAGAGATACCACTGACAGAGGCTGATGATTAACTAGAGATGAGGAATGAGGGAGAGGGAGATGTCTAAGATGACTGTCAAATTTCTGGCTTGGTAACCATACAGTTTGTATGCAAATGCATTCACAAACCCATCAGGGGGCTCAGGTACAATAAAATTATAATTATTCTGTTATATAGTAAAATAAAATTATAATTATTCTGTGCATGTGTATATATATAAATACACACTTAGGAAAAGTTTAAATAAGATTACAGCAATATTTTGATAGTAGAGTGTTATATATATGTATAATATGTATAGCAAAGAATTTTGAGATTCTGAGTAAATATGTTTTTCTTTTTTGTTTATATTTTATGCACTTTTCAGAATTTTTATATTGCAAATAAATTATTTCTAAAATCAGAAATACAGTAAAATATTGTTGTATGTATGCCTACATTCTTGTACTTCCTCTACAAATGATGTGGAACATTTGTACATGTCAAAGATTTTTCAGAATTATAGAAAAATTCATCAAAGATGTCATCTTTCTGCATGAGTTTGCTATCACTACTATAAAAAAAATCACAAACTTAGCAGCTCAAAGAGCATAGATTTATTATCTTACAGTTCTGGAGATTAGCAATTTAACACAGGTCTCACTGAGTGTTCACAAGGCTGTATTTCTAGAAGTTCTAGGGGAGAATCTATTTCCTTACCTTTTCCAGGTTCTAGAATTCTTTGGCCCATGACCCCCTACCTACACGTTCAAAGCAAGCAACATCACATCTCTCTGACCCTTATTCTACTTTCACAACTCTCTGGCCCAGTCATAAAGGTTTCTGCTTTAAGTACATACGTTATTAGATTGGCCCATCCAGAATAATCTCCCCACCTCAAAGTCCTTTACCTTGACCACAACTGCAATATCCTTTTTGCTGTATAAAGTATCATATTCAGATTCTGGAGACTGAGATGCAGACATCTTTGGGGGTTGATCAGTCTTCCAACCATACCTTCAAAGGTACAAACTGTCCTTAATAAAATATTTTTGACCTAACTGCTTCTTAGTTGCTCTATAATTATTAATACAGGACTTGTATAATACATGCAGAGTAAAGAGCACTGCATAAAATGAGAAAAGCTTTCTTCTAATTTCAACTGCCCAACTCCCAGTATTTAGCAGCTATCTACATTTCTTCTTTCCAGTGTATTAATTGATTTAGGCCTTTATCCTCTATGAATGGCTGTTTTTCACTAACCACATCAGGTTGGTTGCTTTGGAAAATTTTCATTTTGAATCTTTCTGAATTAGAAAGAATCATTATATAATGCACGAAGCTGCCAAGTGTAGGAAGATTTAAATGTAAGAAAAGTCTGAAACCCCAATCTCCAGTGCCCCTAGAAAGAGAGCTTTGCTTGCAAAATAATAAATAAATATAAATAATTTTTTAAAAATATATCAGTGAATAGAAGTTGGCAGTTATCTGTGGAAGTTGTCAACATTTGTCTGAGGGAAGTTTAAGGAAGGCTGCAAGGGTTTTCAGCAAAGGGTCTTTCCTATGTAATCCCTTATAAATGGGCTCAAATGACCCTTTTAGAAGTGGAGAGTTGGACCATTAAAAAACACTTCTGCCTGTAGGATCTTATTTTCAGTCCGATTGCAATCATTTTTATCAGCATGCCAATGGGCACAGGTGCTGCCAGAGTCAATCTCTTTGCTATATCTTTCTGTTACAGGACAAATTTCTCTGCAATTGGCCCCAAAATTGGCCAGAACCCCTCTTTTACAGTTTTCACAGCATTTTTCAATATATATTTTTTAAACAACAAAAAACTTAGCCTCTCTCTCTCATTTTTGCACTTACAAAATGTTGTAACCATTTCTGGTTCTCTAACATAATCTGCTCTGTCTTAAAGTCAGACTCTTAATGAGGCAACTGGCTTAGTCTTCACCATAATCAGAGGAAACATGAGGAAAGCTCACTGACAAACTACCATGTAAACTTGATGGTTAATTCTTCTAGGAAAGCTATAGTAGTGCAGTAAGAAGAACCATCTACTCCATTAATGAGTTAAGCAGAGGTCAGATTTCATAGACCTGGAATAATATTAGAGTCATTTCCAGTTGAGTGTGTTCTTCTGGGATGTGTCTCATCTAATTTTCTTGAAAATCCTTGATTTACAATGGCAATGGTAACATCTTCTCCCCCCACCTTCTCAAAATGATTCCCCAAGTACATGTTAAATCCTGAAAGGTGGCTATTTTCAGCAGCCTAAGGAGCACAGCATTATAGAATATAGAGAAATGGGAAAAACTGGAAGAGTGCCAAGCACACAACTTACTCCTTTACTTTATGTTTTACCACACCAGATGTTGATGTGATTCTGACTCAGGCTCTGGTAAATAAATTCCAATTAAAGGCAGATAATCACTTTCCTACTATGCCAAGCTAGCCAGGTAGACCAAATATAAACTGCTGAAATGTAGCGAGTTATATGCAAAGTTCTATACTCAAGACAAAAAATAAATTTTGTATCTGCAAGCATCCACGCTTCTCCAATATCTCCTCTACCAGGCCTGTTCTTCTTTCAGCTTTCCATGTGGTAGTAAGTGGTTACAGTGTACTCTCATTGTCTGAACTTGAAACCTAAGAACCGTCCGTTTCACCTTTTTTTCCCCATTCCCCACGTCTAATTCATCAGAAAATTATTTTGTGTATACCTAAAAATATATCTCAAATGCATCTTATTTATGAAAGCAATAATGGGATTCATTCACAAACTCAGTCATGCCTTTTTTTGGAGATCAGGTCTGATTGTACCAAAAGCTGTTACTCCCTGATAGAAATAAGGATAATAGATCTCAAAATAATAGGTGTCAAGTGATGATACGTATCTATCAGAAGCAAGTTAAACACAATTACCTAAATGATTGGCATGCTCAAAATGACAACCAGCATAAACTGACCCACAGAAAGGTATAAAATGTAGAGTTGCTGGAAGTAAAACATATGACAGCCAACAAGTATTGCTTAATGTATATATTCAAACGAAAATAAAAGTGAAAGATTAGAAAGTTAAAGGCAGTCAACTCAATGAAAAGTCATGATCCCTTCCCCAGATTCTGGTTGTCTGCCCATTTTTAAAGCCAGAAACTTTGACTAAAGTAGAGGACCAGTCCTTTGCTTTACAGTAAAACAGTAAGGACAACACCTCATAGCAATGACTATGATTCACCTAATCCTATGGCCATTTATTCTGTCAACCATACATTGCTGAAGGTAAATGTTAAACACAAGTTTAACAGATGTCAAGTTACCAATTATACCTAGGGACTCAAGGTGTCATTATAAACCACCAATTACAGTTAGATTTTATGGGTCCAGGAAGTCAATGGTGTTTTGGGTTTGGTATGGGTCATATTGGGTACAGCAGATCTATGCAACTTTCAGTGATCATTTTTCAAACCACTGAATGTATAATGACATCCTTCATAGTTGACAGGCTGCCATCTTTGTTTCTTAGCTTGTAGGGGAAAGTTAATCAGAAGTCTCTGAAACTGCACCTCCTTAATCCCCAACTAATGTAGTTTAGCCAAAACAACAGTTCATACTGAGGTGAATGGCAGAGATTAATGCCTTTAAAAACCCTTAGAAACCTAAAAATTGTCTGAGTGATGGTCCACGTCAAAAATCCACTTAATTTACCAGTGAGACTTATATTTTTAAAAAATCTTGGAAGATGACAATGGATTGTCTCAAATTCACCCAAGGCATTCCCTCAATTGCCATTGTTCTGGTGGTTGTAGTGTTTTGGGTGCAGGAAATTAACATGGTTTCAGGTACCTAGTGGATGATCTGATACATGGCAAATGAGTTATTTTTTATCCCAATCAAGAGAGAGAACCAAAAGTAATTTGCATTCAGCCAAGGTTTGCAACATTATACAATTACAGTCTTGCCTTAGTCTTTGTTAACACTTCTGCTCTCCGTAGACTATAAGTCTAAGGGACCTACAGTATTTGCACGTTGTCTTTAGTCTGTGTTGTGCTTCTATAGCAAGATACCATAGGCTGGGTAATTTATAAAGAATAGACATTTATTTCCTTACAGTTCTGGAGGCTAGGAAGTTCAAGATCAAGGCATTGACGAGAGATTTCTTGTTGTGTTCTCACATGACAGAAAGCAAAAGGGCAAAAAGAGCATGAACACTATGTCCCCACATAGCAGAAGAGCAGGAGAGAGAGAATCCACTCCCATAAATTCTTTTTATAGTAACAATGCATTGATGCTCATGGAGCCCTCATAACCTAAACACATCTCATTAGTTCTACCTCCCAATACCATTGTATTGGGAATTAAGTTTCCAACATATGAATTTACATTTGGACCATAGCAGACATCCATCAGAAAATTACATTGGTTCATATATCTGTGACATCATATTAATCAAACTGGATGAGGAAAAAGTGAAAATAATGGTTGAAGGCCTTAGTAAGACACATGTATTCCAGATGGTTGGAGATAAACCTAAGATTTAGAGTCCTGTTAAATCAGGAAACTTTTCATTTTTATTTTTTTGGAGTCGGGTGTGCTCAATCTGTCACCCAGGCTGGAATGCAGGGGTACGATCACAGCTCACCACAGTCTCAACCTCCTGGTCTCAGATTATTCTTCCTCCTCAGCTTCCCAAGCATCTGGGACTACAGGTATGCACCATTAAGCCCAGCTAATTTTTTTTTTATGGAGAGAGAGACAAGTTCACACTATGTTGCCTAAGCTAATCTTGAGCTGCTGGGCTCAAGCAATCCTTCCACCTCAGCCTTCTATAGTACTGGGATTACAGGTGTGAACCATTGTGTCCATCCTCAGTGACCTTTTTAAGGGTTCAGTAATCAGAAACATACTGGACATCACCACCTAAAATAAAAAACAAATTCTTGCATTTCAAAATTCTCATGACTAAAAAAAGCACAATACCTATGGGCTTCTTTAGGTTCTGGAGCCAGCATATATTACTCTTAGGAACACTGTTCTGACCACTTTTGATTGACACAGTTCCCTGCCAACTTTGGGATCCAGGCCAGGAAGGGTTTCCGACATAGGCCTTGGCTTTGATGTAAGCAGTCCTGTTCCTTGGCCTTCACAACCTGGGAGACCTGGTGGTATTAGAGGTATCTATGATGGGAGGAGATGCATTTTGGCATTTATGATAAGGCTTGGTAGCAGAATTACTACATAGAAACTTGGGGTGCTGGAGAAAGGCTATACAAGGGTTTTACTGTTTGATAAATAGCTTTGGCATGCTACTGGGTTCTGCAAGAGGCAGAGCAACTAATCATTGGACACGAGTGCCTATGCAGAGAGATTGACTGCCATGAGCTATTTTCTGTCAGATCCAACACATCAAAAGTGTGAGTAGGTCCAACAGCAATTCAACATAAGATGGAAGAGATCCATTTGGAAACTGGCATGGACAAGGTCAGAGGGCAGAAGTAAGCTGCATACACAAGTATTACAGACCCCTATGACATCTAACACTGGTGCACTGATTCTGTCTTTCAGCTCAAATCCATGGCAACATCGGAGTCCTTTAGAAGTAACTTAAAGAGGAAAGAGATATCCATGTAGGATTGGTTTGCGGATGGGTTGGCTGGGTATGTTTGTACAAGCCAAGAATTAATTGTTGCTGCACTACAGCCCTACTTGAATATGATGCTGAAAGATGATGGTGAGAGGAGATCTTAACAGACAACGCTTCAAGTAGGGAACTTGGCCAACCACAATTTGTAGATAGAAATAGCTTGTTATAATAATTTATAACAACTCACTAACAGAAATGGATGGCTTAACTTTCTCATCTAGAGACTGGGTGGAGAAAGATTAAAAAGATGATGACCAAGCAATCCCAAAGCAAGCATGAGGATATACCTATGGAAATAGATACAAAGGTGAAGACTTTCAGAGTCCATATTAATGGCTACCCGAATCTATTTCCTATGGGAGAAGTTCACCAACCAACTTGACATAATGACTTAGTTAGTCGTCAGTTGAGCTTAACCTGCCTCCACCATCAGCCCCTTTAGCGCCTAGTACATTAGTGCCCTCACTTTGGTGGCAGGAATTGAGGTTATGCATGGGACTCCCACTCACAAAGCACTTTCTAGCTTCTGTCACTGCCATAGGTCCACCCTGCCAGAAAAAAAAGACCAATGTTGAGTCCCTAATATGTACTATCCCATGACAAGTCCAACTAGCCTCTTATATTGGCAAGTTCATTACACTGAAGCTCTTTAACTCTGCTGGCTTGCTGGATGAAAGGCTCAGCATTCCATCTTGAGCAAAACTGACAAATGTTTTTGGTATATATGACCACAGAGTCTTATCTAGCTAGCTTATCTGATGATTTACAGAGTTCCAATTCACTCAAGCAGGATCTTGTATACTATGGTCTCTTCTTAAGGATACTGATTTACAGAAACTGAGGTGCAGCAATGGTCATATGACCACGGCAGCCACTAATCCTATCACATATGGTAGCCCTCAGAAACTGCCAACATGATAGAAAAATCAAATGGCCTCTAAAGGCACAGCTGAAGTGCCATCTTGGTTACGTACTTCATAATAGTCACCCACTATAACAGAATGTTTGCCTTAAATCAACTACTAGTAGAAGGTGGTATGTTCCCAATATGTGAAACCAAGATACAGAAGTAGTAGTTATGCTGAACTTTATTGCCAGTGCCACACTTAAAGAATTCTGGATTTTTCTCCCAACAGTTCTGAGCTTTGTGTCCATAGAGGTCCTGATTCCTAAGGAGAAATACTTTTGCCAGGGGATACAGAAAGAGATATGTTAAACTTAAGCTATGTCTGCCACCCTATTACTTCAAGTTCCTGGTGCCAAGAGACAAATAAGCAAGAAAAAATTAACACTCTATCAGGAATAATATACCCTAATCCTAAGGAGGAGGTACGTCTGCTGTTTCACAGTGAGGGTAGGGAAAAACACCTGGGAATCTAAGTGATATCCCTTGTTACTCCTAGGATATCTCTTGTTACTCCTCTGCCTTATTTGAACAACAAATGGACAACTATAGTAAAATAGTGTATGACGAGTAGAGGTTCTAACCCTTCAGTGATGCAGCTTTGAGTCACTTTATCAAACAACCAACCTAAATCAACAGAGGTGCTAGCTGAAGGTGAATAGAATCTAAATTGAGAAATATAGGAGATGAACTTCAGAGGCAGGAGGCTTTAGTTCATGCCACTAAACATCTTTTTATTTTTCCAGGAAGCAAAATCAGCCAGAATCCTGGAGAAGCTATTCCTTAATGGGATGACAATTTTTTATGATGTAAGTGGATCTTAGTACCACAATAAAAGGATTGTAGTGAATGCTGTTGGGTACCCAGATCCCCTAAGATGCTCCTTCCCTAGCTGCCAGGGGTATTCTCAGCCAAGGGCTCACAGATTGAAAACTGACCTCAGATAAAGATATTGGCACCATGAAAGTTTTCACCTCCTCCCCAGGAGCAGGTCTCATCAGTGAATGGTTGAAATGAGGTATATATGTTCAGTCTCTATGCCTCAAATGAGGACAATTTTGAAGGCCCATCAAAGCTCCAGAGCTCCCAGTGAAGTATGTTGAGGCCTCTGTTGCCACTGCATTGTACTTCGACATTTCCCTTGCCTAACTCTGATTCCCTCAGTACTTCACAGGTGTTGTTACTGGGAGTACTTCCCGAACTCTTTGCAAGTAAACTCTATGCTGGGATGTATTTCTCAGGGCAGCTACCTTAAAATACTGATCATATCCTTAGTTGCTTCATACCCAGAAAATGGAGGTGACAAACCATAGAATCTGACTTATAAGACCACACCTTGGGCAGTGTTGCAGATCTATGTCTTAAGAATGCCTGACAAGTTCAAGAGCATAAGCCAGTGAAATATCTAGAAAAAAGCATCAAATTAGGGTAGTCAGTAACTCAGACTTTTAAACAGAGTACTATAAATTTAGGTTGGTTGTGACAGCTGTCTTTAGATCATTGAAAGACTAAATATGAGAGGATTGAGTTTTTTTAATATTACTCCTGAATATAGACCTAAGCTCAATGATAAAAATTATAGAACAGATTTCAATTCAGTATGAAAAGAAACATAGTGGTTGATAATTCAATCTTTAATTGAATATGCTTCTTTGAAAGAGAATGAGTTCCCTGTCATGATAAGTATATGTTTTAGTGCATTCGGGCTGCTGTAACAAAAACACTATAAGCTGGGGAGCTTACAAACAATAGAAATTTATTTTTTACAGTACTGGAGGCTAGGAAGTTCAAGATTAAGGTGCTGGCAGATTTGGTGTGTGAAGGCCTCCTTCTTGGTTCATAGATAGCACCTTTTAGTTGTGTCCTCACAAGTAGAAGGGGGAAGGCAGCTCTCTGGGTCTTTTATAAGGGCACTAATCCCAATTATGAGAGTCCTGCCTTCATGAACTAATCACTGACAAAGGCTCTTACTCCTAACACCATCACCTTGGGGGTTAGGATTTCAACATAATAATTTTGGGAGGATGGGAAGACACAAGCATTCATATCATACAAGTATATAAGGAGAAACTGCATGATCATTTTGTGGACACTGTCAGTATCGATTTTAGAATATAAACTAAATGACCTATAAGGTGCGTATTTTCTATTACTCTACAGCAAATTACCATAAAAGTAGCAGCTTAAAACAATACAAATTGATTATCTTGCAGTTTCCATGGGGCAGGAGTTTGGAAATGTGTTAGCTGGATCACAGCAGGTTGAAATCAAGGGCTCAGCTAGGTATGAGCTCTCATTGAATGCCTAGGCTCTCCTTCATACTCACTCAGGTTAGAGGCAAGGTGCATAGTTACTCATAACTTTTGAACTGAAGTCCCTGTTTTCTTGCTAGCTTAACAGGGGTCCTTGCCACATGCCTATGTCTCCTTACATTCTCGAACTTCAAATCTCTCTTTCAGGAAGGTCCAGGACCTCTTTAATGGCTATCTTGATTAGGTCAGTATTATACAGATAAATCAACTGATTTGTAATGTCATCCCAGGCATGATAGCCCATCATATTCACAGGTTCAACCCATCCTCAATGGAAGAGAATTAAACAAGGCATGTATACCTGGAGACAGAAATCTTGGGGGTCATCTCAGAGTTCTACCTGTCATAAAGTGCTTTCCACCTAAACATTTCCAGAATTCAAATCACCATGACCATCTACAGATAATCACTCATTTAAAGGTCTTAATAAAGAAGCTGATTTTGTAACCTGATATCGCCCTCAGTACTGACTGAGACAAAAAACCATCTCCAGGTCCTTGGTGCTCAGAAGTTCACCAGGAGGCCGGGGTGGGGTTTGAATGTTTAGAGCAATGACCATAGCACTCTAGGCTTCCCCAGACATCTCAGAACCATCAAGGATCTGGAGGTGATTTGGAATCTTTAGGATTTATGAGCATCAAAATGAATAAGTTACTAAAGACCTAGAACAGTGTCTGCCTCTAATAGATACACTTTTCTGAGAATAGACCAGAATTTTCCAGGGCTGAGGCATGAAGAGGCTCAATTCTCTTCATTCTATTTTTTCTCTCAATATTCAGCTTTTCATCTGGAGACTAGAGGGTTAGGATTTCATGCAGAATTATAGCAGTAGTTCAACAGAGAACCCTCTCTGAAGAAAGAAATGATGGAATTATGGGGTAGGAATAGGAAGGCATGTATAGAGGTAGGAAGCCATAGACTCCAAGGATCTGTCTACAAATGGCTCTAGGCCCTAAAGAAATTAATGCAAGGACAATTATCTGTCACCTACAATATGCCAGCCTAATTTTCTCTCATTGTGTGTGGCTACTACTTCCTGTGACTCTCTTCCTCCAAATCAGACCGAAAAAAACTCATTTGACTTTACCAAGGAGAGAAACTGGGAAACATCCTGGCTCTCCTGACATTTTGGCTTCCACTTTCTCTTTCACTGCACCTGAGAGAGGTGAACCCAGCAAGATCTTTATCTTTGTTCAGTGAACTGATCATCTCATCCTTGAGTAGAAACCAAGAAACCTTTTTAAATAAGGGTATAGTATTGAGCAAATCCTAAACAATGAGCCCTGCTTTGCATAGAAATTCTAAGAAAATAGACCCTCTGTATAAAATTATTAGCAGATAAACACTGATCTGAACTAATATTCAGGCAGAATCAAAGCATGCTATTTTATTGAGTGAGCAGTTAACATATCTGAGCTAAGCTTTTTTATTTTACCTTTAAGCTTATACCCACAGAATCTGAAATAGACTCTACTTTCATTTCTTTTTTATTCTGTGGGCGTGTATGTTTGTGTGCATTAGTGTACATATATGTGATTGTTCTGATGAAAAAGACAACATTATAGAAAGTGAAAAAAAACTCCAAGAAAAAATTAAAAATCTATTCATGTTTCTTCATTTATAGATTACCATTTTCAATGCTTTGAGTTATATCCATTGCATCTTTGCTATATTTCATTTGCATCATGCTTACTGTTTGGTAGACAAATTTTTTATATAAAAATATATCATGCATGAGATTGAGAGACAGCAGGGACCATAAATTCCCAAAACCTCAAGAGGCTGCTCTTGTTATTACTGCTAGGCTTTAATTTTAAGGCTCTTTGTATAACTCCATCTTGAGTGGATTGACCATATTTGATAGACTTCAAGGGACTATGTCTGTCCCCCTAGTTTAGAATTAGACTGATAGGCCTAGTATTCCCTTCCTCCAGACCTCTACACTCATTGGGTAGTTTTGTTTTTTTTAACTTTAATTTTATTTTCTTTAAAGATGTGGGTACAGCTCAGGATTAGATAGATAAGTGGTCCACATACAGGTAAACTTTGGGCCTCCATTTGGTCCCCACTTAGCCTGGTTTGCGATCAGGTACCCTTATTAATATTATGTACACCCTTTTCCCCTGGCAGTTTCCCCTACTGCCAATCCATTTCTTATAGTATTATGATAAATGTTTAGGGTCCATTTATGAGTTTGAACATGTGGTACTCAGTTTTTTGTTTCTGTGATTGATCACTGAGTATCATAACTCTAAATCCATCCAAGTTACTGCGAAGTCCATAATTTTGTCTTTCTTGATGACTGCATAGTATTCCATCATGTATATGCACCTCACTTTTTTTATCCAGTGCAGTTTTGATGGGCACTATGATTGTTTTTGCTATTGTAAATAATGCTGCGATAAGCTCACATGTGCAGGTATCTTTTTTATAAAATGTTCTGAGTTCCTCTGGGTATATTCTCAGAAGGGGGTTTGCTGTGTCATATGGAAGGTAGATGTCTAGATCTTTTAGGAATTGCCACACTGTTTTCCACAGAGATAGTTCTAGTTTATACTCCCACCAATAGTGTAGAAGTGTTCCTTTTCCCACATTTTCTCTAGTACCTGTTGTTTGCTGAGTTGTTGATGATGGCCATCCCAACGGGAGATAGGTGGTATCTCAGTGTGGTTTTAATTTGCATTTATTTGATGATTAGTGAGGCTGAGCATTCTTCCATGTATCTGTTGGCTGCTCATAAGTCTTTTTTTGAGAAATGTCTGTCCATATCTCTTGAACACTTTTTAATAGGACTGTTTATTTTTTTCTTCTGGCAGATTTTAGATCCTTGTAGACCCTGGATGTTAGGCCTTTGCCAGATACATGGTTAGCATATATTTTTTCCCATTCTGTGGGCTGTCTCTCTGCTCTCTTGATGGTTTATTTTGCTTTGCAAAAGCTTTTCAGTTTGATAAGTTCACACTTGCCTTTCTTATCTCTTATGGCATGGACATTTGAGATTTTGATCAGGAATTGGTTGACTATTCCAATTTCTGTAAGGGTGTATTCTGTTTTTTCTAAAATTCTTATAGTTGGAAATTTTACATTTAGGTCTTTGAACCATTTAGAGTTGATTTTTGTGTATGGTGATAGGTAGGGGTCCTATTTCAAACCTCTTCATGTGGTCAGTCAGCTTTCCAAGCACCATTTACTGAATAGTTTCTCCCCTCCTCTGTGGTTGTTGATGGAGACTTTGTTGAAGATGAGTTGGTTGAAAAATTGAGGTTTTGCGTCTGAAATCTCTATCATGTTCCATTGATCTACATGCCTGTTCTTGTACCAATACCAGGTTGTTTTGATTATTGTAGCCTTATAACAAAGTCTAAAGTCTGGAAAATGCAATATTTCCTGCTTTGTTTCTTTTACTAAGGATTGTTTTGGTTATCCGTGGTCTTTTGTGTTTCCATATGAATTTTTGTAGTACCGTTTCCAGGTATGAGAAGAATGATGTTGGTAATCTAAAGGGTATTGCATTGAATCTGTAGATTGCCTTTGGTAGAATTGCAGAGAACCAACACAGCCTGCATTGTGACTAACAAATTGACAACACACACATATATCAACCCCAAAACCAAAAGAAAATCAACAAACAACAACTCTATAATCACCTCAGGACAAGGATAAATTCTCACATCTCAATCATCGTTTGAACATGAATGGACTAAATGCACCACTGCAAAGACATAAAATAGCAAGCTAGATTTTAAAAATGACCCAACAATATGCTGTCTCCATGAGACACATCTCACCAGACTGGACACTCACAGACTCAAAGTTAGAGAATGGAAAGCAAAATTTCAGGCAAATGGAGCACAAAAGACAGCAGGAGTCACAATCTTAATATTAGAAAAAGCAACATTCAAGCTAACAAAAAATTTTACAAGATATGGAAGGACACTACATAATGATAAAAGGTTCAATCTATCAACAAGAAATATCCATTCTAAACATATATGCACCCAACACAGGAGCACCAGCTTTTGTAAAGCAGCTACTAAGTAAACTGAAAAAAGATACTGACTCTAACATGACAAGGATAGAGAATAATCTTTGCAACCCCTCCATACCCCTATGGATCAATATATGCCATTATGAATAATCATTTTTAATAAATCAACTATTTAAAGACTTCTTATAATGACCTCAAATTTAAAGACTTTAAAGACTTCTTATAATGACCTCAGTTGGAGGTACCATACTACTACTATGTTGGAGTATTAATTGTTCCCACATTTTTTTCTTTATAGATAAAGCTATATTAAATGTTAGTGTGCATCAATCTTTTAAAAATGCTTTCCCCATCATTTTCAAATGACTATTCACAAAAAAAAGAGAAAGGAATCAATACATACCACTCTAAAAGAAATCAAAAAATAAAATGCCAAGAGAGTAAGAAATTACCTTTAAAAAATTAGAGTATAATTAACAGAATGGAGATACTAAGTTCTTATTTAATAATAATTACTTTAAATGGAAATGAATTAAATGATCCAATCAAAAGACATGGAATAGTTGCATGGATAAATAAAAACAAGATCCAACAATATTCTTGCTACAAGAGACTTAATTTATTCTTAAGGACACATATAGACTGAAAGTGAAGGGATGATAAAATATATTTTATACAAATGACAACCAAAAAAACCCA
Source organism: Carlito syrichta (assembly GCF_000164805.1). Classification (NCBI taxonomy): domain Eukaryota; kingdom Metazoa; phylum Chordata; class Mammalia; order Primates; family Tarsiidae; genus Carlito; species Carlito syrichta. The sequence goes on from NW_007246506.1 coordinate 104,082, forward strand.
TAAATAACTGTACGCATATCAGACAAAATAGACTTTCAGTTAAAAATCTATCACAAGAGTCATAAAGATCATTATATCATGATAAAAGGGTCAGTTAATTAAGAGGATATGAAAATTATGTATACACACCCAACACTGGAACACCCAAATATATAAAGCAAGTAATAACAAAACTAAGGTAAAATTAAGGCAAAAACTGGTTGACCACATGCATAAGTTCAAACAGGACCCCTATCTATCCCCATACACAAAAATTAACTCTAAATGGATCAGAGACCTAAATGTAAAACCTCAAACTATAAGAACCTTAGAAAATGCAGGAGACACCCTAATGGAAGTTAGAACTGACAACCAATTCCTGATCAAAACCCGAAATGCACAGGTCATAAGAAATAAGATAGACAAGTGGGACCTCATTAAACTGACAAATTTCTGCAAAGCCAAAGAAACTATCAAGAGAGCAGGGAGACAGCCCACAGACAAGAAAAAATATTTGCCAACTCCATGTCTGACAAAGGCCTAACATCAAGGATCTACAAGGAACTCAAACATGTTGAAAAGAAAAACACAAACAGCCCCATTACAAAGTGGGCAAAAGATATGAATAGACACTTCTCAAAAGAAGACATACGAGCAGCCAACAGATACATGAAAAGATGTTCAGCTCCACTAGTCATCAAGGAGTTGCAAATTAAAACCACACTGAGATACCACCCAACTCCAGTCAGAATGGTCAAAATCAGTAACAAAAAATAACAGATGCTGGAGAGGATGTGGCAAAAAGGGAACACTTCTACACTGTTGGTAGGAGTGTAAACTACTACAACCTCTGTGGAAAACAGTGTGGCGATTTCTAAAAGTTCTAAAATTGACTTTCCATATGACCCCGCAATCCCCCTACTCTGAATATACCCGGCAGAACTCAAATCACTCTGTAAAAAAGACACCTGTACACATTTATTGCAGCATTGTTCACAATAGCAAGAACATGGAACCAACCGTGCTACCCATCAAAAAAGGACTGGATTTTAAAAATATGGTTCATATACACAATGGAATATTATGCAACCATTAAGAAACAACAAAATCGTGAATTTTGCAACAATCTGGATGGAATTAGAGTTTATAATACTGAGTGATCTTTCACAGAAACAAAGATCTGAGTACCATATGTTCTCACTCATAAGTGGACTTTAAACAACTACTCTAATACTATAAGAAAAGGATTGACAGTAGCAGGAAACTACGGGAGGGGGCAAAGAGGTGGGATTAATGGTAGTCGACATCTGCCTGGTGAAGGAGTGGCACACCTCATTAACAAGGGTACCTGCACAATGAATATTTGTATACCTAACCCTTAAATTTAAAAAAAAAATAGATTTACCACCTTTGTGAAAAAAAAATGACAATAATGAAAAAATAGTAGAGGATTTGAATAATATTGTAGACCAAATGAACATAACAGACAGAAGTACATAGAACATTCCTTCCAAATGTAGCAGAATACACTTTTTTCTCAAGTGCAGTAAAGCATTCCCCAGGATAGATTGTATTCTAGGATACAAAAAAAGTTTTAGCAAATTTAATAATATTAAAATAATCTCAAATATCTTTTCAGACCATAACTATATAAAACTAGAAATTAATAACAGGAGGAATTTTGGGAAATTTACAAATACATGCAAACTAAACACATCTTGAAAAACCAATAGGTCAAGTAAGCAATCAAAGAAAAATCATACAGAATCTTGAGGCAAATTAAAATGGAAATACAACACACCAAAACTAAAACTTATGATATGCAACAAAAGCAGATCAAGCTAAAAGGGAAGTTTATAGTGATAAATGCCTGCATTAAGAAATAAAATTCTTAAATAAACAACTTAATGTCATACTTTAAGAAAATAGAAAAAGAAGAGCACACTAAGCCAAAAGTTAGCATTAGGGGGGAAGGAAGGAAGACTAATGTAGTCTGACTACATCAAACTAAAAAATGTCTGCATAGCAAAGGAAACAATCAACAAAATTAAAAGAAAACATACACAATGGAAGAAAATATTTGCAAACCATATATCTGATAAAGGGTAAGTAGTCAAAGCATGTTAAAAAAAAAAAAAAACTCACATAACTCAATGACCAAAAACAAATAATGCAATTATAAGTGGACAAAATATCTGAATAGAAATGTTTTCAAGAAGACACAAAAATGGCCAGCAAAAATGTGCTCAGTGTCACTAATTTTCAGGGAAATAAAAATCGAAAGTACAATGAGATATCACCTCATATATCTTAGAATATTGTCAAAGTCGGGCTCTGTGGCTCAGCCTGTAATCCTGCGCCTTGGGAGGCTGAGGTGAGTGGATCGCCTGAGCCCGCTGGTTCGAGACCCACCTGGGCAACTTGATGACACCTCATCTCTACAATAAATCAAAATATTAGCCGGGTGTGGTAGCGCGCACCTGTAATTCCGGCTACTCGGAAGGCTGAGGCGGAAAGATTGCCAGAACCCAGCAGGTCGAGGCTGCGGTGACGGGGAGGGGCCACTGCACTCCAGTCTGGGTGACAGCGTGAGACTCAAACTCAAAAAAATATATATTGTCAAAAAGGAAAGAGATGAAAGTGTTGGCAAGAAGGTGGGGAAAAGAAAATCCCTACACACTTTTGGCAATGTAAATTGGGATAGCCATGATCAAAGACAATATTGAGGTTCCTGAAAAAACTAATAGTTGAAAAACCACCATACTATTCAGCAATCATATTTACAGGTTTATAGTCAAAGGAAATAAAATCAATATCTAAAGAAAATCTACACCCCATGTTTATCACAAAATTACTCTCAATTGCCAAGATATAGAAACAACCTAACTGTTCACTGAAAAATGAGTTGGTAAAGAAACTGTAGGATATATATCACTGATTCCAGACCATGCGGGGGTTAGGGGCACCAATCCCCTGTGCAGCTGAAAATCCACATTAACTTTTGACTTGTCAAAATCTTAATGACTAAAAGCCTACTCTTGCCTAGAAACATAACTGAAACATAAGCAGTCAATTAGCATATACATTGTATGTTACATATATTATATTCTGAATTCTTACAATAAAATAAGTTAGAGAAAAATGTTATTAAGAAAACCATAAGGAAAGGAAAATATATTTACTATACATTAAGCAGAATTGAATGATCATAAAGGTCTTCATTTCTGTTGCCTTCATATTGAGTAGGTTGAGGAGAAAAAGGAAGAGGAAGGATAGGTCTTGTTGGCTCAGTGTTTCAGGAGTGGCAGAGGCAGAAGAAAATTCATGCAGTTCAAAACTGTGTTGTTCACAGGCCAACTATAACTGAGTGTGTGTGTGTGTGTGTGTGTGTGTGTGTGTATAATACATGTATATGTATGTGTGTATTTATATATACACACAGACGATCGTATATTGTTCAACCAAAGAAAAGAAGGAAAATTCGCCATTTGGAACAACATAAATAAACCTGGAAAACGTTATGCTAAGTAAAATAAGTCAGATACAGGAAAACAAAGACAATGTGATCTCACTTATGTGTGCTAAAAAAATCAAACTTATGAAAGAAGAAAGTAGAAAGGAGGCTGCCAGAAACTGGAGTGTGGAGTAAATGTTGTTCAATCTTTCTGTTATGAGATGAAAAAAGTTCTGAGGGTCTTATGTACGACATGGTAACTATAGTTAATAACTATATTGTCTACTTGAAATTTGATAAGAAAGTAGATATTGAGGATCCTTAACACATACACAAAACACACACACACACACACACACACACACACACACAAAATGGTGACTGTTTGTAATGTTATTTAATATGATTGTGATAATCATCATATGATATATACATATGTCAAACTAATACATTGTATTCTTTTAATATTTACAATTTTGTCATCTAAATATTTTCAAGTTAAAAAAAGACATTCTAAATTTTAAGTGCTAAATACAAAATGGATTGGCTGAACTCAAAGGAGAAAGTTTCCTGGCAATAGATATAGCAAAGAGCAGCACAGGACAGAGAAGTTTGGAAGGAATCTACAAAGCAGAGACAATAGAACCTTAGAGAAGAAAATGCTGGCTCAGAGACTTCCCTAAGAGAGCCTTTCTCTGGACACTTCTCCCCATCACTGTAAGGCAAGTGCTCCTTGTCCCTCCTCTAATCTCACTTCTCAGACAGTTCTCCAGAAAAAAATATTCAAAATATATTCAAGTTATGGTGTAACTGTCACACTAGGGAATAACTCTGGAACTAGATTTGCCTGTTTCTTAAATAGGTAGGTGAATCATACTCCCAAGAGCTTGGTGTCAATACCAAATTACCCATCAAGGTTATTGGGAGTGGAAGAGCAGAAGAAGTAGTTTTATAAATAGATGTGATGAAACAATGGAAATAAATATATATGTTTATTACTGCTGCCAACCAGCATCATAACAGCTCCACACACAAGGAATGTCCTTGGACTACGCATTTCCTTGCTACCTTCTCCCTTCCTCGAGCTTCTCAATCTTAGAGCCACAGTGCTGTAGGGTTCTATCTAAAAAACACATGTTTATGTAAAAACACAGCACCGTGAAGGTAATAAGAGAGGGTTCCCTTGAAAAGCACCATGGGGGCCGGGTTTGGTGGTCAGCCTGTAATCCCAGCACTTTGGGAAGCTGAGGTGAGTTGATTGCCTAAGCCAACAAGTTCGAGACCAGCCCTGGCAAATTGGCGAGACCTCATCACTACAATAAATTAAAAAATTAGCCAAAGGCTGAGGCGGAAGGATCACTGGAGCCCAGCAAGTCGACGCTGGGGTGGCCTGGGTGTGCCACTGCACTCCAACCTGGGCAACGGAGTAAGACTCCAACTCAAAAAAAAAAAAGAAAAAGAAAAAAAGAAAGGATTATGCTCCCACTGAAAGCTCTAGGGAGTGTTCCTTCTTGCCTCCTCCAGCTTCTCAGGGCTCTGGTCAATTTTTGGTATTCCTTAGCTTATAGATTTGTCACTCCAAACTCTGCCTTTTTTTTCATCTTCGCCTTCTCTTTGTCTTTTTCCTTTTTCTTATAAGGACACTTCATTGAATTTAGGGACCACCTTAAAGCAAGATGCTATAAATTTGATATTCTTAATTACTTTTGCAAAGACCCTTTATCCAGATAAGGTCACATTATCACTTTTGGGGATGTTTTGAGAGGCATCATTCAACCCATGATGATATCAGTGAGATGCTTAACTCACAACGCCTACTTAAATATAGATTTCTTGAGTCAGGTGTGGTGGCTCTTGTCTGGAGGTTGAAGCAAGAGGATTGCTTGAGGCCAGAGTTCAAGACCAGCCTGAGCAACAGAGAAAGATCCCTGCCCTAAAAAATACAGAAAAATTAGCAAAGCATGGTGGTGCGTGCTTGTAGTCCCAGCTACTTGTGAGACATTTTTTTTCTTATGTGAGAAAAATAAACTCCTTCTCTTTTAGAAAAAATTTTTAATTTTTTGCATCTGAGAGAATTCCTAACTGATATTATGCATTGAACAATTTATTTGTGCCAGACATCATGCTAAAAGCACTATACGTATAAACATACAAAGCACAGGCTCAGCTTGACAATATATTCATAGAAACATCAATCTAGTATTCAAAACAATTAGAGCATAATTTAGACAAATTCTATCTCCTCAAAAAAAAGTAAAAATGGAAATTATGATTAGAATACACAGCAAAAATTCTTAAAATCTTGTCCCTCATTTTTTCTTCACTGTCCTTCTACTTGAGCAGATGACCCACAAGTGTCTCTGAAGCTTCTCTCTCTATATATAAATAAAACTCCTCAGAACTTTCTTATCACCTCAGTCAACATCATTCCTTTTGTCTCCTCATCTTTTCACTTTTAAAATATTTCTTGTTTTATTTAGTAAAAAGATAGCAATGGATAACAAGGGTTTGCTGAAATTACTAATATATCTCTACCATTAATATTATTAAAACAGTACATTTTTCTATCTATAGCACTGTTGTTTCCAATTTACTTTCAGTAACTTCCTATTTCTCCCCTTCATGTGTTATCTTGAATGAACAAACCTGGAGCCATGACAAAGTCAGAAACTCACTGTGAATATTGCTAATGTTTATTAGTAATGTCTCTCCTCCATTTCTAAGTACACAGAATATTATATTTCCCAGCCCCATTGAAATTAGGTGTGGCCATGTGTCTACCCTGACAACACAGTTAATCTAAAATAAACATGTATTAATTCTGGCTGGAACTATCAACCATGGGTGCTTGATTCTCTGGACTTCTGTTCTCCTGCTATGGAGTTGTGATAGTACATGCTGATAGAGGTGCTATAAGTTCAAAGGAGCCTGAAATGAGAGCCAAACGGAGGATAGCACCTCGGAGATCTGTCCGCAGAGAACTTTGCATGAAGAAGCCATGTGAGAGTTGGAGGTTATTTACTATTACAGAAAATCTGATCTGTGTTTACTTATACACCTTGGTAGGTGAAGGAGGGGAGAGGGCTTTAAATATTAATATGTTAACATTCTTCACACATGCATCTTCTCATTGAATCATCAAAATAACCCTATAAACTGATACTTTTATAACAGTTTTATAAACAAGGATAGAATGACTTAGAGAAGTGAAGTTGCACAAGAGCCACATAGCACCTAAGGTGGCAGAACTGGGATTTCAACCCAGGTCAGAGCCCATAATCTTAGAGTTTACACTCTGTTATCTCTAGCAGTATTTTCACTTACCAGGTGAAGAACTGAACACTTTCCTCATTGACATCACTATCCTCCCATGTCTGATGGGTACCAGTTATGTTCATGGCCTCATCTCAGATGGTTGTACACCAAATTTAGCCACAGAAGAGGTGTTTTTCCTGATTTTTAAAAAAGTTTTTATTTTAAAGATGTGGGGTACAATTCAGGGTTAGGTATACAAATGTTCATTATACATGTACCCTTGTTGTTGAGATGTGCCACCCCTCCCCTGGCAGTTTCCCACTACTGGCAACCCCATCCCCCCCAGTTCTCCTGGCAGTTTCCCACTAATGTCAATCCCTTTCTTATAGTAATATAATAAATGCTCAACGTCAGCTTATGAGTGAGAACATGTGGTACCCAGTTATTTGTTTCTGTGATAGGTCACTCAGTATTATAGACTAAAGTCCATCCAAGTTGCTGCGAAGTTCATAATATTGTCCTTCTTTATGGCTGTGTAATATTCCATCATATATATGTACCACATTTTTTAATCCAGTCCTCTTCCAATGGGCAGCATGGTTGGTTCCATGTTTTTGCTATTGTGAATAATGTTGCAATAATCATGCATGTGTAGGTATCTTTTTCATAGAGTCATTTGAGTTCCTCTGGATGTATTCCCAGTAGGGGGACTGTGGAGTTGTATGGAAGGTCGATTTTTAGATATTTTGAGACGACCCTGGAACAAACATTCCATGTTTTTCCTGATTTTTATGACATGTTTATTTTCTGCCGGTTACAACAATGTGAGAAAACAGAATAAAGACAAAAGCAATTGTCCTATAGCCTATAGTTGAGAATATGGTAAATTTATTAAAAGAATAGAGTTCATGTTAAATATTCGTACTAAAATTAAAACCAACAACAACAACTGGTTTTATGACAAAAATAAACATAGACAAATGCACAGAAAACTATTGTCATGGTATAACAGCTCTGTCAAGCACTGAATGTTTATGGATAATGTTTATTGTACTTACTTATAATATATATTATGATTATTTCTAGAGGGGACTTTAAGAGGTCACTCAGTTTATGAATTAAATTCATTCCAGTGGTATACACATAAATAATCAATGACAGGCATAACCAATAAGCAAATATATGCAAAATAAGATTGGTTCATTTAGGACGGCACTGGCCCTGACCCCGCCGCGCCATGGCCCGGCTGCTGCCCGCGTCTTGCCTGCTCACCCTGCTCCTGACTTGCTTTGCACCACCTGGCTGGGGGCAGGAGAAGTCCAAGACAGACTGTCACAGCGGTGTGAGCGGCACCATCTACGAGTACGGAGCACTCACCATTGATGGCGAGGAGGATATCCCCTTCAAGCAGTATGCGGGCAAATATGTCCTCTTCATCAATGTGGCCAGCTACTGAGGCCTGACAGGCCAGTATGCGGAACTGAATGCACTACAGGAAGAGCTGGCCCCGTTCAGCCTGGTCATTCTGGGCTTCCCCTGCAACCAATTCGGAAAACAAGAACCAGGAGAGAACTCAGAGATCCTTCCCAGCCTTAAGTACGTCCGCCCTGGTGGGGGCTACGTCCCCAATTTCCAAGACCTGGCTAGAGCAATCAGAGGAGAGAAGGCAATCAGGGGTATTCAAATAGGAAAAGAGGAAGTCAAGCAATCTCTCTTTGCAGATGACATGATCATGTACCTTGAAAACCCAAGAGAATCTGTCAAAAACCTCCTTACACAGATAAAGGCCTTTGGCAAAGTCTCAGGATATAAAATAAATGTGCAAAAGACAATCGCATTTCTTTACACCAATAATAAACAAACAGAAACTCAAGTAAAAACCACAATTCCATTCACAATAGCCACAAAAAAATAAAATACCTTGGCATCTTCCTAACTAGAAACGTGAAAGACCTTTACAATGAAAACTACAAAAGACTGCTCAAAGAAACCAAAGATGACACAAACAAGTGGAAAAATTATCCCATGCTCATGGATTGAAAGAATCAATATGAAGATGTCCATCTTACCTAAGGCAATCTACAGATTTAATGCAATACCCATCAAATTACCAGCAACATTCTTCTCAGACCTAGAAAAAACAACACAGGAATTCACATGGAAACACAAACGACCAAGAAAAGCCAGAACAATCCTCAGCAAAGAAAACAAAGCAGGTGGTATCACATTACCAGACTTCAAATTTTACTATAAAGCTACAATAATCAAAACAGCTTGGTATTGGTACAGGAACAGTCATATAGACCAATGGAATAGAATTGAGATTCCAGAAGCAAAACCTCAATTTCTCAACCAACTCATCTTCGACAAAGCCTCCACCACCTACCACTGGGGAGAGGAGAACCTATTCAGTAAATGGTGCTGGGAAAACTGGCTGACCACATGCAGAAGACTGAAACAGGACCCCTGTCTAACCCCATACACAAAAATTAACTCTAAATGGATCAGAGACCTAAATGTAAAACCTCAAACCATAAGAACCTTAGAAAATGAAGGACAGCCGGGCTCGGTGGCTCAGCCTGTAATCCCGCGCCTTTGGGAGGCTGAGGTGAGTGGATTGCCTGAGCCTGCGGGTTCGAGACCCGCCTGGGCAGCAAGACCTCATCTCTACAATAAATCGAAAAATCAGCCGGGCGTGGTAGCGCATGCCTGTAATTCCGGCTACTTGGAAGGCTGAGGCGGAAGGATTGCCAGAGCCCAGCAGGTCGAGGCTGCAGTGGCCGGGAGTGGCCACTGCACTCCAGTCTGGGCGACAGAGTGAGACTCCAACGCAAAAAAAAAAAAAAGAAAAGAAAATGAAGGACATACCCTCATGGAAATTGGAACTGGCATCCAGTTCCTGAACAAACCCGAAACCCACAGGCCATAAGAGATAAGATAGACAAGTGGGACCTCACTAAACTGACAAGCTTCTGCAAAGCCAAAGAAACAATCAAGAGAGCAGGGAGACAGCCTACAGACTGGGAAAAAGTATTTGCCAACTCCAGGTCTGACAAAGGCTTAACATCTTGGATCTACAAGGAGCTCAAATGTGCTGAAAAGAAAAAACAAACAGTCCCATTATAAAATGGGCAAAAGTTATGAACAGACACTTCTCAAAGGAAGACATCCAAGCAGCCAACAGACACATGAAAAAATGTTCAACCTCATGAATCATCAGGGAGATGCAAATCGAAACCACACTGAGATACGACCTAACTCCAGTCAGAATGGCAATTATCAACAACTCAAAAAATAACAGCTGCTGGAGAGGGTGTGGCGAAAAGGGAACACTTCTACACTGTTGGTGCAAAGTAGTACAACCTCTGTGGAAAACAGTATGGCGATTCCTAAAAGCTTTAAATATTGACCTCCCATATGACCCCACAATCCTCCTACTGGGAATATACCCTGAAGAACTCAAATCACTCTATAAAAAAGATACCTGCACACATATGTTTATCGCAGCACTGTTCACAATAGCAAGAACCTGGAAGCAGCCATGCTGTCCGTCAAAAGAGGACTGGATTTAAAAAATGCAGTACATATACATGATGGAATACTACGCAGCCATAAAAAAGAATAAAATCATGAATTTTGCAGCAATCTGGATGAAACTAGAGTCTATAATACTGAATGACCTCTCACAGAAACAAAGATCTGAGGATCACATGTTCTCACTCATATAATGGACCTTGAACATCCAATGTAATACTATAAGAAAATGACTGACAGTGGTGGGAAACTATGGGGGGGAAGGGGAAGGGAGATGGGATTAACAGTAGTAAATATCTGTCTGGGGATGGGGGGACACCTCTTATCAACAAGGGTGCGTGAATGAAGCATATTTGTATACCTAACCCTTAACTGTACCGCACAATATCATAATTAAAAATATTGATGAAAAAATTTTTTAAAAAAAGATTGGTTCATTTAAGATGAGATGCCCTCATAAGACCTGCTTCATTTCAGTTCTTCATAGTTTATTGGTTCAGCAGAAATGTTCAAGTTTTTTAGACAAACTACTCCAATGATCCATTTTACTGACCTTTCTATCAGATGCATTTAGAAGTTACAAGTTTTGTTTCAAACTACTCTAACTCTTGTAGTAACCACATTTCACAAAGCTTTATGAAACATCAAGTTCTTGTCTCTGAAATAAAAACATAGTTATATTCACTGTGAATGCCTTCCATTAGCTGAGTGGAATTGAAACTTTCCATTTTCATCTGTTCAAATAACTACCAGGTTACATGGAAGCCACACCAAAATCAACAGAAATATTTGCTGAGCGGCACTTTGGTAGCTCTAGCTATTGCAGTTAGAAAGTGAAAAGAATGCATTTTTCTCATATAAGCTACCTATTTTTAAATTCCAGTGATGTCTACCAGTTTCAAGATGCAGTGATTCAAAAAGTAAATGCAAGTTACATATTTATATTAAAAGTCTAATCCAAATGTCCTCATTGAATATTTTATCTTTTCTAAGTTGTTTGAGTTTCAGATATAGATGGATGAGACTACAGTCCATGACCTCTGGCCTCTCAACTTGCTATATCGCATTTGATAAAAATTAGAGAAAAATGTAATCACTGGATTTGATATTCCCTGATAAAGTAAGCTTTTGTCAGTTTGAATCAAACTTTAAACAACATGAGAACAACCAACTTAAATTTACAAAAAATATTTATGTTCTTAAAAACAAGAAAAATAGACACTTCTAAAATTTCTTGATGATTTCACTCTAAAATAGGTTTTTTAAGTTGTACTTAAAATATGGAAGTGTTGACTGTCATCTGATTAAATACATGGTTCAGGGTTAATGAGCGTGAAATAGAAAGTCTGCAGAAAGTAGTAATGGTGACTACCTACCACAAAGAGAAATTCAAGTGGTTTTGCATTATAGCCTTACAATAACTTTTTCGTTACTGTGTTTTTTCACAGAGTAGAGATTCAGTGTCATTTGTTGAATAGAAGAAGTCAGAACAATGGTAGCAATTGCCTCTAAAATGATAAAGAATTCTAAATTCACATGGTGCCATATCCTTGTTTTGCCTATGCCACCATGCAAAATACCTAAAGCTGTGTGTAGAACATTGTGGTCATAAAAACACAGTAACAACTACCTAAACTTGCAACAAAATCTGTATACTTATCGGATTACTCAGTTGGCATTGTTTATATATCTAAAATCTCAATGCCCCCAAAGAAACTAACTTATAAGAAAGACAATAATTCATAAGATATTTGCTACTAGAAATGGAATATTCTTCGTATATCAAAAAGTTGTTAGTAGGAGTCACTTAGTTCAGATCTCAGTTTATGTTATGGTAGTCTATTGCTGCTTAAACCTACCCTTAAACCTATTGCTACTTAAAAGTAATGATTTAAAATACAAACAATTATTCACTCAGGAGTTTGTAATTTGGTAATTTCAATTTTGCAGACAAATGGAAATTTTGATTTGGACAAGATGAGGTGTGGTCAGTCTGTCTCTCTTCTGTGTGGCAACAACTGGGTTGGTACAAACGAGGCTAACACATTCATGTCCAAGCTGGCTTACTCAGTAGTGAGCAAATTGTTGAAGGCCATCATCTGATAGCTCAATTGGGACTGCTGACTAGAAGCCTTGACTCTTCTTCATATGAACCTGTCCATGTGGTTGCTTGGGCTTGCTCACACCATGTGGGCTGGGTTCCAAGATGGAGAAAGCAGACACTGCTAATCCTCTTAAAGACTAGACTTCTAACTGACACAACATCAAAGCAGTACCAAATCAACCCATATATACAAGAGGATGAAGGAAGGAATAGACTCCACCTGATAGGAGAGTTGCATGTATGTATAGGAAAGGAACAAATTAATAATAGCAATTTTTGCAAATAAGTTCTCACACTGTAATTAACAGAGGAAAATAAATTTGAAAGTAGAAATTAGTAACATTAGAAATTTTATCTTTGGTCAATACAGTCTTCTGTATTCATTTTAGGAACTTTTAGAAACTCCTCCATTGTTGCATAATCAATTCGTTCTTTGCAAATATCAGTTCCTAGCGACTGTTGAAGTGTTGAGAAGGCTGATGCCCATGACAAAAAACTGTCAGACACAGAGAACACAGCTTGTTTGTAGAGGGGGAACTTAAAACTGCAACCTGTTTTCCCATTAATACCTCCTAATTCGATAGTGCACAGGAAAGCCTAAATATTTGACCTACTTTTTGGATTTTCATATTTCTCAATGTAACTCTAGCTAATATAAGGCACATTTTTTGCTACAGGTTGAAAAAGAATATTTAAAAATCAGAATATGAAACAACAAAATATAAAACACAAGATAGCTGAGTTTGCAGGATTTTTAACTCAGAATAGAGGAATAAATACCTGCATGCACAAAGGTAGTAGTTTTTGCCTAACCCCTTTAGATAATTTTACCTGAGAGGATGATTTCTCTCTAGGCAAATCTAAAATGAACATTTTGTGGTGTGGCTACTGATCTCAGTGTCAACTTGGTATTTCAAGCTTGATATACTACGGTTAGATATAAGGGTATCTCTGTTTCTCAACCTTGGCACTACTTGCATTTTAGGTAGAATAATTCTTTGTCGGAGGAGGTAGTTCTGTGCATTGTAGAATGCTTAGTAGTATACCTGGCCCTACCCACTAGATGCAAATAGCTCTCACCAATTGTGACAAACACAGAGTCTCCAGATGCTGACAAATGCCCTCTGAGGGTAAAATTGCCCCTATTTGAGAACCACTGGGTTTTAACAATGTATAACTAAAAAATTATTTTTTTCCCCTGGAAGCAAGTTACTTTGTCTCAATAATGCTTTTCTGTCGCTGTCCTTTCAAAGTTGGGGGTTTCTTCATTGAATAGACTTATCTTCCATTTAAATTAAAAAGGTTTCCTTTAATGTCAAATTTGAAAAGATATCACGGGAAATATAAATGAATATATTGATGAATAAATATGAGAAGTAGAAATGAATTCATTTCCCCCAGTGCTATTTGCAGATACCCCCAATAAAACGTTTTTGTTTTTTTCTTTTTGGTGTCAGAGTCTCACTCTTGCCCAGGTTGGAGTACACTGGCAGAAACATAGTTCACCGAAGCCTCGATCTCCAGAGCTCAGGAAATTCTTCCGTTTCAGCCTTCTGTGTAGCTGGGAATATAGGCACATGCCACCACACCCAGCAAATTTCTTTGATTTTTTATGGAGATGAGGTCTCCTTATCTTCCCTAGACCAGTCTCAAACTCCTGGCCTCAAGCAATTCTCCAACCTTGGTGTCCCAAAGTGCATAAGCCATCGTAAATGACAATAAATGACTTTTTAATAGAAAAATTTTAAGAAAGACTTTATAAAATAAAAAATATAGACACGAATTTATGAATAATAATGTTGGCAAGAACCCTCAGTATCACCTCTTGAACACATAAGACAGTAGAGGTAGAACTTCAGAAATCATATTGCCTAAACTGCTGCTTAAAATGAATGTATCTAGACTCAGAGAAATTATTTGACTTGTTACATCTTCAGAATTAATCATAGGCAGAATAAAAATTAGAAGACGAAATCTCCCAATTTTTAGCTTTGTTCTTTTACTACCCACCTTGATTTCAGGTTTCTGGCCTCCAAAACTTTGAGAGAATAAATTTCTGTTGTAAGCTACCCAGCACGTGGCAATTTTTTTTTTTTTGGTATTAGCACTAGGAAACACATAGATTTCAAAGTCAGTATCTCTGGCAGTCTGTAGCAAGATGGCTATCACATCTCCAGGCATCATGTCCATGCCCTCCTCCCAAAAATAATAATAAAGAAAAATGTCATAAACATAATTTTCCCCTTTACCTAGGAAAGTTAAAGCTTTACACTGTCTCCTCTCCATTGGGCTTCCCTTATTTCTTCCTCAGTTGTATCACCAACATAAGATTATTCTTAGCTCAAATAAGCCCCAAGCAAATGAAGAAAAAAATCTTTGTAATTGGCTTAGATCTACCAGGATTTATCATTTGGTAACAGCAAATTGCTGCCCCATACAAAGTCTGTGTTCTGCTAAGCAAGAGAGATAAAAATGATAAATATTTGGTAGGAATATAATGTCATTCAAATAAATGTTAGTTCTTACTATTACTTAAAATGTTAAGAATTAAGTAAGATACTAGATGAGGAATTTATGGTTTAAATCCTTTAAGTCAAAACAGCATGTCAGAATAAATTAGTGTGCCTTACATGTGCAAAAGGCTATAATTGCTTCTCCAGAAACCAGTGCTCATCACTTCTGGCCACAATTGTATCCAACTACTCCAATAGTCCATAGAAATATCACCACTTTTTGTGTGTTACATTATGTGAAAAGGGATGAAAAGTATGGCTGCAAGGATATTATGAACTAGTATATAAGAACCAAGTAAAGCAATATAGTAAATATATGAATATAAATATAAAACTATACCCCACATGTCGAACAATTTCTGAGTCATCAATTGAGCAGAAAAAATATATTTTTTGAACATGAAAACTAAAATTGACCTTTTTACAAGACAAACAAATAGGTCCTGTAGCATGGTATGTCACCAAAGGGAGAATGTAACTATTTATCTTCATCTTTGCCTATGCTGGATATAAAATGAAAATATGAAAATCTAAAAATTATTAAAAACAAGTAACTTTTATTGGTGCATAACAGATGTAGTTTTAGGGTACATCTGATAACCGAATGCATTGATGTAATTTGTAAAGATCAAATTAGTGTATTTGGGGTATTTATCACTTTAATATTTGTCTTTTCTTTATGTTGGGATCATTTGAATTCTTCTGGCTATTTTGAAATGTAAAATAGATTTTTGCAAACCATAGGAAACCCTATCGCAACCCTACTGATCTTTCTAATGCTAAGTCTTAGTTTTTCTATCAAATGTATATTTATACCCAGTAATTAACTTTTCTTCATCTCTCTCCCTATCCCCCACACTTCCCAGTCTCTGGTAACCAAAGTACTCTCTATCTTGATGAGATCCACTTTTCTAGTTCCTGTATATGAGTGAGAACATGTGAAGTTTGTCTTTCCGTGCTTGGCTTCAGTTTTATTTATGTTGCTGCAAATGACAGAATTTCATTGTTTTTTATGACTGAATAATAGATCATTATGTGTATATATGTCACATTTTCTTCATCCATTTCTCTTTTGATAAGTTTTAGATTGATTCCATATTTTGGCCATTGTGAATAGTGCTGCAGTAAACATAGAAGTACAGATGTCTTTTAAACATATTAATTTATTTTCTTTGGGATATATACTCAGTAGTGGGATTGTTGAATCATACGTAGTTTTATTTTTAGTTTTTTGAGGAACCTCCACACTATTCTCCATAGTGGCTGTAGAAATTTACATTCCCACCAATAGTGTACAAAGGTTCCTTTTTTCCATGCCCTTGTCAGCATCCATTATTGCCTGTCTTTTTTGTAAAAGTTCTTTAAGTTGGAGTGAGATATTGCATTGTAGTTTTGATTTGCATTTGTCTGATTATTAGTAATACTGAGACTTTTTTAATATGCCATTGTGTGTCTTTTTTTGAAAAATGTCTATTCAGGTCTTTTACCCATTTTTAATTGGATTTTTTTGTATTAAGTTGTTAGAGCTCCTTATGTATTCTGGTTATTAATTCCTTGTCAGATGGTGGTTTGCAAATATTTTTTTCTCATTCCTGGGTTGTCTCTTCACATTATTAATTTTTTCCTTTGCTGTGCAGAAGCCTTCTAACTTGATTTAATCCCATTTGTCTATTTTTTTTTTATTTGGTTGCCTGTGCTTTTGAGGTCTTATTCAAGAAATCTTTTCTCAGACCAACGTCCTGGAGCACTTCTCCCACGTTTTCTGCCAGTAGTTTCATAGTTGCATCTTTTTTTTTTTTGAGTTGGAGTCTCACTCTGTCGCCCAGACTGGAGTGCAGTGACCGCTCCCGGTCACTGCAGCCTCGACCCGCTGGGCTCCGGCGATCCTTCCGCCTCAGCCATCCGAGTAGCCAGAATTACAGGCGAGCGCTACCACGCCCGGCTGATTTTTGTATTTATTGTAGAGATGAGGTCTCGCTGCCCAGGCGGGTCTCGAACCCACGAGCTCAGGCAATCCACTCACCTCAGCCTCCCAAAGGCGCGGGATTATAGGCTGAGCCACCGAGCCCGGCTTCATAGTTGCATCTTAAATTTAAGGTCTTAATTCATTTTGAACTGATTTTTGTGATAGTGAGATGTGGGTCTAGTTTCATTCTTCTGCACATAGTTATCCAGCTTCCCAGTAACATTTATTGAAGATACTTTGCTTCCCCATAGTATGTATTTGGTGACTTTGCTGAAGATAAGTTAGTAAATGCATGAATTTTTATCTGGATTCTCTACTCTGTTGCATTGGTCTCTGTTTGTATGCCAGTGCCAAGCTGATTTTATTACTATAGATTTGTAATACATTTTAAAGTAGGTAACATGATGCCTCCAGCTATGTTCTCATTGCTTAGTTTTGCTTTGGCTACTTGAACTTTTTTGTTTGGTTTGGTTTGGTTTGGTTTGGTTTGGTTTGGTTTGGTTTGGTTTGGTTTGGTTTGGTTTGATTCCATAAAAATTTTAGAACTTTTTTCATATTTCTGTGAACAAAGTCACTGGTATTTTGATAGGGATTGCATTAAATCTGTAAATTGTTTTGGGTGTATTTTCATTTTAACAATATTAATGCTTCCAATTCATGAGTATGGAATATATTTTTATTTTTGGTGTACTTTTCAATTTCTTTCATCAGAGTTGTATAATTTTTTATGATCTTTTTTATATTTGGTTAACTTGATTCCTAAATATGTTATATTCTTTGTAGCATTATAAAGGAAATTGCTTTTTTTCTTTTTCAGATTGTTTACTGCTGGCACATATAAATACTACTGATTTTTGAATGGTGATCTTGTACCCAGAAACTTTATTGAATTTATTTATTAATTCTTACAATATTTTAACAAATTGTTTAGGTTTTTCTAAATATATTACATCATCTGAGAACAAGGCTAATTTGAATTATTCCTTTCCAATTTGAATGCCCTTTATTTGCCAAATTCCTCTTGCCAGAATTTTTCAGTGCTATATTGAATAAAAGTGAAGAAAATAGGCACGTTTGTTTTGCTACATATCCTAAAGAAAAGGCTTTCCATTCTCCACTATTCAGTATAATGTTAACTATAGGTTTGTCATACTTGGCATTTATTATTTTGAAGTATTTCTTTCTATACCCAGTTTTATGAAGATTTTTATCACGAAGGGGTGTTTAATTTTTTCAGCATTTATTGAAATAATCATATAATATTTGTTCTCAGTTCTGGTGCTGTCAATGTGTATCACATTTATTGGTTTGTGTATGCTGAACCATTCTTGTTTCACTGGAATGAATCCCACTTGATCATGGTGAATGATCTTTCTATTGTGTTGTGAAATGTTGTTAGCTTATATTTTGTTGAGGAGTTTTGCATCTATTTTCATCAGTAATATTGGCCAATAGTTTTTCTTTCTGTTGTGTCTTTGGTTTGAGTATCAGGGCAATGTTGGCCTCATAAAATGAGTTTGTAAATATTCTCTCCTCTTTAATTTATTTGAAGAGTTTAAGTAGAATTGGCATTCTTTTTTAAATGTTTGGTAGAATTCAGCAGTGCTATAACTGTCCTGGACCATTTTGATAGGACGCTTTTTCTTATGGCTTCAATTTTATTACTTATTATTGGTTTATTGACTTTTTAAATTTCTTAATGGTTCAATCTTAGTAGGAATTATGTGTCCAGAAATTTATCTATTTCTTGTAGGTTTTCCAATGTGTTGGGTTTTCATAATAGCATTTAATGATCCATTGCATTTCTGTAGTTTCATTTGTTATGTCCCCTTTTTTATTCTGATCCACTCCCCTCTGGTTTGCATGATTTTGAGAAGTCTGTTGTCAGACAAGTTGGAACTATTTTATATGTTATCTTCTTCTTTTTTCCTGCTGCTTTTGGGATTATCTCTTTATTCTTAACCCTTGAGAGTTTGAATATTGTATGCCTTGGGGTAGTGTTAAGTGGGTTAAATATGTTTGGTATTCTCTGACCTTCCTCTACCTGAAAATTTATATCTTTCTCAAGTTTTGGAAAGTTTTCTGTTATTAGGGTTTTCTCTCTTTTTCTTAGTCTAACCAACAACTTTGCTAATTCTGTTTATCATTTTCTTTTTTATTATTTATTTTTTGTAGACATGGAGTCTTACTATATTGCCGAGGTTGGTCTCAAACTCCTAGTCTAAAGCAATCCTGCCTCAGCCTCCCAAAGTGCTGGGATTACAGGCATAAACTACCTTGTCTGGTCTTATTGTATATCTTTTCAAATAACCAACTTTTTATTTCATTGAGCTTCTACACTCTTTAAAATCTCAAATTCATTGATTTCTCATCTGATCTTTATTATTTCCTTTCCTTTTAGTTATTTTAGATTTGATTTGTTCTTGCTTTTCTGGTTCCCTGAGGTAATTTGCTTGAAGTCTTTCTACTTTTTTGATTTAGGCATTTATTTCTATAAAATTCCCTTAGTACTGACTTTACTGTATCTCATAGATTTTTGTATGTTGTGTTTCCACGTTTATTTGTTTCAAGAAATTATTTAATTTTCTTCTTAATTTCTTCATTGAACCATTTGTTGTTCATGTTGTTTAATTCTCATGTATTTGTGAAGTTTTCAAGTTTTTTTTATTGATTTCTAGTTTTACTCTATTCTGGTCAGAAAAGTGATTTGATATTTCTACTTTTTAAAATTTGTTTAGACTTGTCATGTGTACTAATATACGGTCTTTTCTGGAGAATATCTCATGTGCTAATGAAAAGAATGTTTATACTGTTGCAAGTGATGAGATGTCCTGTGTCAAGCCTATTAGGTCTATTTTAACTTTGATGTTTCTTTGTTATTTTCTATCTGGATGATCTGTCAATTATTGAGAGGTGTGCATTAAATTTCTCCACTATTTTGTAATGCAGGCTATCTCTTCTTTCAATCCTATTAACGTTTGCTTTGTATATTTGAGAGCTCTGATATTGGTGTGTAAATATGTATAATCGTTATTTATTCTTGCTGAATTGACAGTTTTGTCATTATATAGAGAACTTTGTCTCCTTTTACAATCTTAGATTTGCAGTTTATTTTATATAAGTATAGGAACTCCTTTTATGGTTTCCAGTTGCGTGGAATATTGTTTTTCACTCTTTCATTTTTAGTCTGTGTCTTTATAGGTAAAATGGGTTTCTTGTAGGTAGCATATCCCTGGGTCTTATTTCTTTATCCATTCAGCCACTCTGCCTTTTAATTGAAAAACTGAGTTTATTTATATTCAGTATTATTATCGATAAGTAGAAGCTTATTATTGCCATTTTGTTTCTTTTCTTCATTGTTCTTTGTTTTTGTTTTTCTTTATCATTGCCTTTCTTTGTGGTTATGTGATTTCCTCTGGTAGTATGTTTTAATCCATTGCTTTTGATTTATAATGAATCTATTATAAGTTTATTCCTTGCAGTTACCATGAAATTTACAAAAAATATCTTAAACATTTTGATATTTAGTTGTCTGTGTTTACAAATTTTTATATTACATATCTCTTAACAAGTTACTGTAGTTATCTTTCTTTTTTTTTTTTTTGAGTTGGAGTCTCACTCCTTCACCCAGGCTGGAGTGCAGTGGCATGCACACTCATGGCCACTCCAGTGTTGACCTGCTGGGCTCTGGCAATCCTTCCGCCTCAGCCTTCTGAGTAGCTGGAACTACAGACATGTGCTACCATGCCTGGCAATTTTTTATTTTATTGTATAGAGAGGTCTTGCCAAGTTGCCCAGACTGGTCTCGAACCCGCGGGCTCAGGCAATCTACTCGCCTTGGCCTCCCAAAGTGCTGGGATTACAGGCTGAGCCACCAGCCCCGGCCCTATCATTCTTTTTGATAGATTTGTCTTTGGGGCTTCATTAGAGTATTCTGTGTTTGTCTGGGTACTTAATTTTTCCAGTGGATTTTATGGTTTTAAATGTTTTGTTTGCATGTTGATTTTTTTTTTTCAGATTGAAGAATGCCCTTTAGCACTTTTTGTAAGGCAGGTCTGGTGGTGGCTAATCATCTCAGCATTTGTTTGTTTGGAAAGGACTTTACTTCTTTTTCATATGTAAAGGATAACTTTGCTGGATACAGTATTCTCAGATGGCAGTATTTATCTTTCAGCACTTTGAAAATTCTTTTCACTCATCCCTGACTTGTATGGTTTGCTTTGAGAAATCTGTTACCAAATTGGAGCGCCTTTGTATGTTATCATCTTCTCTCTTGTTGCATGTAGGATTCTTTCTTTGTCCTTAACCTCTGACTATTATATAGCTTTGGGTAATCTTATTCAGGGTAAATATGTTTAGTGTTCTCTGACCTTCCTCTGCCTCAATATTTACATTTTTCTCAAATTTTAGAAATTTTTCTGTTATGATTTCTTTGAATAAGCTTTTTAGCCCTTCCTCTGCTTGAATCCCTCTTAAATATCTGTAATTCTAAGATTTGGTCTTTTGAGGTAATTTTCTCTATCTTATATGTGATTTTCATTGCTTTTCTTTTCTTTTTCTTTCTTTATTTTTTTTGGGAGGGAGGATCCTCTGATTGTGTATTTTCAAATACCCTTTCTTAGAGTTCACTGATTTTCCCTTTGCTTGATTTATTCTGCTGCTAAAAACCTCTAATCAATTTTTCAGTTCAGCAAATATATTTATCAGTTCCAATATTTCTTTTTGACATTTTTTTATTATTTCAATCTCTTTGTTTAATTTATCTGATAAATTTTTGACTTGCTTTTCTGTGTTATCTTGGAGATCACTGAGTTTCCTTAAAACTACTATTTTGAATTCTTTATCAGAGAGCTTATATATAATCATCCCATTGGGGTCAGTTACTAGTTTTTTGCTTTGCCTGTTTGGAGAGATCATGGTTCCCTGTTTGCTGTTGTTTCTTGTACATGTACATGTACATCTGTGTACATGTACATGTACATCTGTGTCTTTGCATTGAAGAATCAGTATTTTTTCTAGTCTTCTTTCTCTGACTTGTCTTACTTTTTATTATATATATATATATATATATATATATATATATATATATATATAGCTTAGAGGTTCTTTACCTCTAGGTCTCTCTCTCCTTTTTAGCTCTGGGTGGAGAACTTAGCCCAGGTTTGCCTCAGCTCTAGCCATGGATCAGAGCACTGCCCTTCCCAAATAGGAGAAATTCTGCAATGGATAACCCAGTAATGTGGAAAGGCTAGCGAGCAGTTTTTTCCCAGGGGACCTGCAGGACAAATCTCCTACCACATGGTGCTGCTGAATAGCCACTCTGATTTGGCATATACTTTGACCGAGTTACAGAGGAGAATTTTTAGGACTGGGATAATAGTCCCACCTTCTGACTTTGCCTCTACCTTTCCTCTGGGATATTTCTCTTTCTGGTGACTGTGATATATCTCATGGGTTAAGGCAGAGACAGGTCTCCTACTAGAAAATCCAAGGTGGAGGAGAAGTTGGTTGTCTACCTCGATCTCACTTTTTCCAGTGTAGAAACTGGGTCTTGGAGGAAATTCAGGCAGAATAGAAAGGAGAAGTTTCAAGGATGTGGAAGTCCAATTATCTGCTAAAAGATTTTTTCACTTCTCTGTGGTACTGGAACTATGTCATCTTCATATATGAGTTCTGAGATATTTCTGGTGATAATCTCAGCATGGTATATTTGGTTTTGGCTTCATTAAGATAGTGAAACCAGCTTGCTTCTATATTGCCATTTTGGAACTGGAAGTCCCCTCATTTTTTCCCCCCCCCAGTCCCCTCATTTTTAATTGTTCTAGGATGACAGAACATTTCATTTAAACTCTTGGGAAAACCATAAGGCTTTATGCTAAGTTCACAGCACAAGGAATGAGAGAATATGAATAGAAGAGTAATGAATACAAAAAATAAAATAAAACCACCTGGCTCCTTCCCAACATACTGTGTATATTTTCATATTCAGCTCCTAATAAATCATGCCTTCCAGTATTCTATCCTTGTGAAGTCTCCTTCCACTTTGACTCTATGCTTGACTATGTGGTTTGCTTTGTTGTTTAGGACATCAGCAAATGCAATACAGGCAGAAGCCTGTTAAGCACTTGGGAATTAAAGCTTACTATCTTTGAATGCTGCAACTATTTTATAAAACTGCTCTCAATGGGGACACATAGCCCAGCTAAGAGACAGGGACCAATAATCAGATATGTGACTGAGACCGTCTTAGGTCATCGGTTCCAGTCAAACCACCAGATGACTGCAGCCTAGACACATCCAACAGAAAATCACTTAGTTAAGTCCAGCCCAAATTGCAGAATTGAGTAGACATATGGTTGCTGTTTCTAGATGTTGTTGTTGTTGTTGTTTTGAGTCAGAGTCTCACTGTGTTGCACAGGCCAAAGTGCAGTACACGATCTCAGCTTGCCACAAACTTAACACGTGGGCCCAAGTGATCTTCTTGCCTCAACCTCCTGAATAGCTGGGAAGCAGGCATGTACCATCACACCCAGCTAATTTTTTTGTTTTTTTGTAGAGATAGTGTCTTGGTTTGTTGCCCAGGTTAGTCTCAAATTCCTGGCCTCAAGTTTTCCTCCCACCTCAGCCTCCTAAAGTGTTGAGATTATAGGCATGAGCCACTGTGCCCCGGCCAAATATTAAGTGGGCAAAATAGATAGTAATAGGTAAATGATACATCTTTCTAATTTTACCTTCTACCATTTTTCCTTTCCATGCTTTCTCTTTGCCTAAGGTCTTCTTATTCTTCCTTGAACATGACAGGCTTATTTTTGTCTCAAGTTCTTTAAATGCATATTACTTCTACCTGAGAATCTTGGATCCTTACATGATTCACTTCATGCATTTAATGCTGAAGAAGTTAACTCTTCAAGGAAGCCTGAACTCACTACTATATCTAATGTATCATATACCCCCATATGGTTCTTCTCCTTTTTTACTTAGTTTTTCTCAGAAATTTCTTTTGAAAACATAAGATATATTAGGTCATTTTATGTACCCTTCACCAGGACGTAAGTTCCAAGAGTACAGAGATCATACCTATCTTGTTCACTGCTTTTTTGCTTGTGACTAGAATGATGATAGTGCTGGCATATGGTAGACACCTGAGTGATGTAGTTGGATGAATGAATACATTAATTAATTAATGAGATGAAATTTATTAAAGATAGACTTCAGTAGGACCAGAGGAAATGAGAAGATCATATTCAGTGTGAGGACTAAAAGATTTCTTAATTGGGAAATGCATTTGTAATAATTTTTATGTAAGTACAGTCAGATTTTCATTGCTTTTATTTTACTCTTTGATTTTTTAACTGACATATTGATATTCTTAACCTCTTGCCCTGTGCAGAGACTTTACAGTGCATTATATTACTTTACTTAATTCTAATGGAATAGCTAGCTACTTGGATGCTATAATTTATAAATAAAAATTTTCATAAAAGAAGACTACTATTTAAAATCATTTTTCATGTGATTGTAAATATTATTTCTAATAAAATGCCTCATTACCAGCATTTTACAACTTCTTGAATTTAAAATTTCCAATTAATTGCTAAACTATACCAATGTTGAAAAAGCTTCATAATTATGTACCCTTAACTCAAGTTTGTTTAACAAACATCTTTAATAATAAAATATAATAACTAATTATTTCCATACCCAAAATCTTTACCTTTCAGAACGAACATGAAACAATGATCTCTGAGAATCTATTATACATATTAAACCATTTCTGGGTTTACAAAGGTTTGATGTGAACCACAATCTAACAATTTTGCTACCTGGATTTTTAATGTCTAACAGACTATAAGCAGAAAACTTGAAGGAAAATAAATTGAGGTCTTCTTAAAAAAGACAGACTGGCAATTGCTACCTGCTCTGTCCCAGACCCCTTAAATTGTTCTTGTTCATTAACACAAACTTATCCTCAATATACATTAATGACCAGCCAAGGTCATTGACATTGTCACTTCTATTTAACCAGACTACCTTCTGTTCAATCTTTCTAATTTACTTTTTTACATTTTTATTTGTTATGTGCATCCTGATGCCCATCTCTTGTTGCACTGGTGCCTCTAGAAGTCTTCTACCATAAACTAGTAATCTCTCTCTTCTCTCTCTCTCTCTCTCTCTCTCTCTCTCTCT